>NC_079159.1:56474616-56777646 GCF_947563725.1 Argiope bruennichi | reverse complement strand
ATTAAAAAATAAAATTTTGAAAAGTCCTTTCCTAATGAATAGCTACTGCGTCCCTATGTGCCAAATTTGATAACTCTTGATTCAAGGATTTGCCCTGTAGAGCGTTTTGCATGATTTTTAGCTACACAGAAACGAAATAAGGCTGAGTAACCAGCCTCTTTTAAAAGTGAAACTGGAAACCAGGATGGCATTTAAGGTTTCTCTAAAGTAACTGCAGTCTTGGGGATTTTCAGTTTCTACTCATTTCAAAGACATTCGGGTCATGATTCAATGGAAATAGAAAACTAACCATATTCTAAAACTAACTATAGTTAAAAATTATTTCAGAAATTAACCAAGCAAATTATAATTCTCAAAGAATAGAGCACAGGAAATACCAACGTACGGCTTATCTAGAAATAGGAATTGAGTACAAAGACAGGAACCCTCATTTAATGAGACCCCCCTTCCCTTTATCATCTGATTGAGTGATGGAAATGTGGAAAACGCGTAATTGGACAAGACTAACAACAAATCTGCGCGACGAAGATGATTTTATTATGATTATGTTGGATATCAGTATGATTCTTAGGTTCATCTAAAATTATATATGTTTGATCAATACAAAAATAAATGAAAAAATGATTATTTTCCTGTGTAACAAAAACTGTGAAGTAGGAGAAAAACCTCTCAGCCAGTGACGATAATGGGAGAGATTATTTTGGTCCATGGGGAGCTTTTTTAATTCTAAAGGTTTTCTTGGACATGATGGACATATACAATTAATTTGGCATGCTTTAAAGGTTTAACTAAGAGAGTACTGAAATGAACCTTGAAAAGGGTAGAATAAGTAATATGTATCATACTTTCGCTCATTTATTCCCAACTTTCATACAAATATATTCACACATGTTTTCGTTCTCAGAAAAATAAAGTTTTTAAAAATGGGGAGGGGGGTGTACTTGATGGTTACAACTGGTATGATTCAATATTTAAGAAAAATCTTGTTTGTTTGTTTCTTATGGCACTTGCCACTCACAAGCCCACTGTTACGAAGACAGCGATTTAAGCCTGAGGGGGAACGTCTCTTATTTTTTATAGCAGCGCCAACTAGGGCCAAGAGTACGACTTTGCCACTCACGCATCACTCATTCGCTTGCACAACCCCTTTTTACAGGAGGGCACATTCACACATAGAACAACAGAAGAACAACCATGCCCAAACCGGGACTCGAACCCGGGACGCCCAGATCACGGGGAAGACGCGCTACCCCTATACCAGGACGCCTGCAAGAAAAATCTTGATCAGTTAGTTTAGTTTACTTATATTAATGTTCCGTTTTAAAGCAACACTAGGGTTATTTTGGGACGGACCATGTAATTTTGAACCTTGATCAGACGACGAGGACGACAACTGAGCTGGTACGCCCTCTCCAAACTTCCTCACCAGGAGGGAAATATTGATCAGATTCGGGATATGGAAAGGAAGATGTGAGAAGATGCTAATCAAGAGATGTATAGGGGAACATCTATTCTGTCCAATTGCGGGATTTCTTAATTGCTGGAGGACGGCTTGGAGAGTTCGGTTTAATAATTTTTATGTAAGAAAGAATGAATTAAAAATGAGTTAGAGTATGCATGAGGCTTGTTAATTAACTTGTTTAGACCAAATGAATTACTATTTCATTACCCCATTAATTCAATTAATTCTGTAATTATATAATTAATCTTTCGGTGAATAAATAAATAAACTGTAATGGAAAATTTCGTCAAATTAATTGAGTAATATCCCAAATTAAAACTAATATTATATTTTGAAGACTGTGAGGTATACAGGCCGATGTTTCGGATCTCACTCCCATCCCATCACAGTTGATATTTGATTTCACTTCAGTTGGAACTGAGGATTCTGGAATTAATCTTCAGGTATAAAAACATTACGATTTTTTTTTTTTTGCTTTGTTTGTATATGAAGTGTATGAAATTCCTTTAGTAATTCATACGTTTTTGGAGGACTGCATGTCAAAAATTTCTGTGGGTGGAACTTGGTTCTATCTGGGGTTAGTATCTTTCTTCTCTCTCTCTGTGTCTGTGTGTGTGTGTTTTTAATTTCTCGTAAACTGGAAAATATCCTTTACGTTTACTGGAGCATATACTTGGATATATGTTCTTGAAAAATTTGTGGCGGAATCTTAAGCTACATTAAATCGTTCGAAAACGTTATAATTTTATATAAAAATTAAACATAAATCGAAAGCAGCTCAAGTATTTAGTAAACAGATTCTTAAGTGTATCAATAAGGCAGCACATTCCTCAGACGGAAAGAGCCATCTAATAAAATAATAAAAATTGCAAAAAAAGTAAATAATTAATTAGTGGAACAAAGTATATTCATCAAGGCTTGGTTAAAAAACTATTACACATAAATCGAAATAAAAATATATTAAAGATTATTATATAAAAATTACACATAAATCGAAATAAAAATATATTAAAGATTATTATATAAAAATTACACATAAATCGAAATAAAAATATATTAAAGATTATTATATAAAAATTACACATAAATCGAAATAAAAATATATTAAAGATTATTATATAAAAATTACACATAAATGGAAAACAGTATTCAGTCAACAGATTCTTAAATGAATCAAGGTTTACAGGGAAATACTCCCTCACCCTTGCCAAAAGATGCAACTTCCATCCATTGATTCATCCTAACTTTTTACCTTTGCAATAGATAGTTTCTTTTAAAGTGGTCTACTTGGAAAAAGCTGAAAATAAAGCAATTGAAGCTGAAGAAAAAGCTAAATTTTTCAAACTTTGCTCTAAAAAACAAAAATATAATGGGCGCAAGAAATCGTATAGGCTCTCACACACACACACAAACAGACTTACTATTATTATTTTTATTTTATTTGTTATTTTTATTTTATTTACTATTATTTAAAAAAACAGACTTGCTATAAAAACAGAAAAAAATCTCTTGAAAGTAAATATTATTCGATTATAAAGAACTCATTTTTATAGCGGTTAATAATAGCTCAATTATATTTTTTTCAGTACTGATACATGCCTGACAACGTCAATGGAATAATTGGGATTAATATCAGGAATAGTATCCGCAAATGTGCATTCGCAACAAAATTTTAACGTGGAGTTTTAAGCGGAATTCATCCATAATTTTATTCCAAGTATTCCAATTCCTCCAAATTACTCGAAATAAGCTTCCACTTCTATTGGTGGACATGATTTTGAGTAATAATGATTGTAAGCCTAGCTATGAAAAGACACTTATCAGTCATGCTACCAGGAAACATTTTATTTCATATCTATTTTTATATTTTACCCACTCACTTATTCTTGGTGGGAAAATATTTGTTGTGATGACTATATCCTTAGTTCTCCAAAAATCCAATTCTCTTTCAATGTCCTTTTCTAATCCTAAGCCGACGGCCCCCGACATCGGTTAAGGGTCTTATTCCACTTTCTCTACAAGCCTCTTTACATTCTATAATCCCTTGAAATTTTGCCCAGTGGTACCAGACTCTTTACTTATAATCCACATAATTGTAGTGCAAACTACCAGTGACAATCGTTGCGTTTCAGCGCGAATGAAATAATGCACAGTTGAAGATTTTCAAAACTAGCGAAACTGCGCTAGGTATGGAATTCTCGGTTAAACTTTTTGTTGTGTATTAGATTAACCGTTTCTTATGTATTTGCTGTGAATCCTGCTTTCCATCCCAGTTTCTTGAGTGTTATATGGAAAGGCGACCAGTTTTCATTGCATTCACAAACATATACAATACATTTCATTAAAATGTCAAAGGAATTGTATATTATGATAATAATAATATTAAATATCCAACACAAATTCTATATCATGAAAATATTAATTCTTTAAAATATATTTCTTGAAAAGCTGCAATTAGGAATTAAAGATTCTATAAATAGTCACTGAGTAATTTATTAGTAACATTAAAAGAAAAAAAAATTCAGACGATTTTTTTTCTTTCAAGCTAAAATCGAAATATTTTCTTTTAGATTGTTGTCTCTATATCGTTTAAATTCTGTCATTTAGAAACTCATTTATGTAAAAATAGAGTTTTTTTTTTTTTTTTTTTTTTTTTTTTACAATTTTTCGTAAAAATATTCTGCAAATTTTGCTACTTTGAAATATTTATCTTATATCAGAAAATACTATATGTTAAAAATTGAGAAATTTAATAAGATAAAAGAATGTTAACTATTAAAGATTCATTTATCAGTTCTAAGACTGAATAAAAATGGCTAATGTTCTTTTTTAAATAACTTTATTTTATTATATTTATAGAAGAATTCATTATTCCTACGGTTTTGAAACATTTCGGATAAAAAAAATTCGGTATCGTCCGTGCTTCATTCTTGAGATGTATTGCACAAAATAACAAATAATAAAATTATGGAATTAATTTGTGGTGAAATTTGGAATGAAATAATTATTTTACACTACGATGAAAAATAGTACAATGTTACTTAAATAATTTGGCTGAATATTGTTTCATTTTATTTGTTTACACAAATATGTATTCGCATGTCTTATAATTGATTTAAAGAAAACAATCCGTGACATGTATAAAATATTTTCACTAATTCTGTGAATTGTTAAATTTATTTAATAATAAAAGTGTTTTCATTCAATATTTCTCAGACTTAACTAAATTTCCGAATGTTTCCAGTGTTTTAATATCTTTCATCCGAAAAATTTAAATTCCTCTAAGCCTTATGTGGAATTTCGGTTTTGCTTTGATTCCATTTTGCTCATGGGATACTTTCAAATCTTTGTCAGACTTCAATACGCATTAGATTCCAGATTAGAATACCTGGGTTAAGTCGGATCTTGTCCGCATAAAAGGATTACAAGATAATCTCTTGGAAGCAAAAGCTTCTTCTGGACATTTCGCAAATACTTCGAGCATATGCATCAAGTCCCCGGTAATCCTATTCGGATTTTAGGATTAGTTTTGGTTTCGCTCTTTTCATTTTATTTTCTCAGATCCATCATATTATTGAGTTGGATTTTTGGACGGAGTGTTCTTGGATTTCGGATTAGAGTGTCTAGAATAAGAAGACCATTGCCTGGAATAAAAGTACGGCAAAATAAGCCCTTGAAAATGACAGTTTCTTCTGTACATAAATTAGACACAAGGTGATATTTATTGTTAAAGATATCTGCTCAATATATTCATTCCAGTGTTCTATCAGATAATATTAGACGTCATATATTTTACTAGCCATCTTTCGCTAACTAACTGGTTCATCGGAATATTATTTGCGTTCGATTTCAATTAAATTTCTTTCGCACAATTTAAAGTTTATAATTTCCTAAAAATTAAATGAATATCGAATTGAGACAGAAATTTAAATAGTGTTGTTAAATATTTTACACTTATTCCGTTCGCACTATGAAAAAAACCACCTTAAAAGTGCCAAATCGCCAGAAATCGTTGCCAAATCGCTAGTGCCAGTCCGCATTATCTTACATCTAGATGCTATTGGTTATTTATATTTGTAATAAAGGAGAAAATGTGCGTGTTGGGTTTTTCGACTAGACTATTTAACGTAGAACAATCAAATTTGAGAAATATGCACTTTGGAGGATGAGAATATGCATCTCGGAGCGGGCTTTTAGAACTTAAAATTAAAATTTTAATTAATTTAAAATTAGGCGAGATTTTGACAATATTTCGCGATAACTTTCGAAAACATTCATGATTTTTATACAGTTTTAAAATTAATAAAATTCGTCCTAAGAAAAACAGAAAAAGTAATGTATTCGTCAAAAAGAATTGATTTAGAAGTTTTTTGTAAATCTTCATGTTTTAGAAATCCACGAGACTAAAATAGCCATTCTTTAAAAATGAATATTACTTATCAATATATGAACACGATAATTTAAGAACGCAAAGAAAAATTTAGAATGTAATCATGGTAAAATTGTAGATATCTATAAAATTATGGAAGAATTATGGGAATCTAAAGTTGTATGTATGAATATACACATGCACATTATTGTGATAATAGAAAAATATAACGAGCTAAGTGGATAAAATGTATTGTTACTATAAGAACAGTTGTATCATTAGAATTGTTAGAAGTATTAGATATTACAATTTTATTATTAGGTTTGTAAATCTTCATCAAATTTTGGACTAAACCCAGCATCGGATTGACTGTTAATGGATATGTCAGTTTATAAGCATATAAATGTAATATCTCAATAATATAACTAGTTAGATGGTTAATTTATTTTGCAACTTTATTTTAAAGAACGTAGATTAGTTTTAGATGAAATGAACACAGATTAAATTGCCTATTTGTTTCTCTAAACATAAATACATAATAGCATAATAAATACATACTGATACATAATAAAATGCAAAGGAATAAGGAAATATAATATATTGTGTGTGTGATGTGAACTCCGAAATTAACAAATTAAACCCGACATTTCTTTTGATCGTCCTCTCTGTACTACGAAATGAAACACGAAACGCATTTATACAAAATATTCGGACATCACATGACAAGCAGTGCAAAACGAGAATCACCATACTGAGTGTATAAAAATTATGAAAAACACCACAGCTCTACGTAACATAATTTTTAAGATAAATGCAAAGTAAAAGTACGATGCCATATTCAATTTACTTGTAAATAAACTTTTCTTGTAAAATCTTATGAAATTGCAGAACGAATGAGAAACAAAGATTAATAATAATAATAATAATTGTATTCTATAGACCAGTGGTTCTTAACCTTAAGCCGCGACCCAAATTTGAGAAATATGTTCATGAAAAGGGCAATAATACTTTTAGGACTTCTTTAACAATTGTTGACTTTTCGGTTTTTAATTTTAACCAGAAAGCACATAAAGATTCAGTGTTTAAAAGTACGATCTTTTCCCTCAAAGGAAAAATTTTTATGTTTTGCATCAAAATGTCTTTTAAGTTTGTTCGGTTTCATCGATTCATTACTTAATATTTCACTACACAACACGCATTGCGGCTTGTTCACTCCTCGATCATAAATGCAAGTAAAACCTAATTCTAAAAATGCTTCCTTGTATTCACGTTTTGCCATTATTAGGGTGATTACAATTTTACAATACGCACTGCAGCTTGATCACTCCACTATTAATAATAAGACAAAATTTGTTTCTAAAATGCTTGTATTCACGTTTCACTGTTATTCACAACACAATACGCAGAAACGAGTTTTTGACAGAAAGCTTATACTGAGTCTGCGCGCCTCCTTGAAGAGAAAGCCTCAGGACAGGAATTGGACGTCACTTCCGGAAGGCCATTCGCGAAGAGCAGTGAAACCGAAACATTGTATTAGGGAATAACGCTTCTAGGAGGTGTTGGTATTACTTATTATTTGGTGTATTACTAACTTTTTTGGTTCGACTCAGCGCGACCCAAGAAATATGCTTCGCGACCCAACTTTGGGTCGCGACCCATAGGTTAAGAACCGCTGCTATAGACTTACGACACACGAAAACTTTACAAAGAAATGTGTGTATTTATTATACAAAAGAACAATCGTCATTAGGGACATTTTAAAAGCATGGAATAGGCAAGCTATTGATTTCAACGACCATGGTTTTCCATAGTTTTAAAATGAATACGTGGAGGAAAGCTGTATAGCCATCATGATTACAAGATCCGAATCCTTTATGGGTGGGTTCCTGTGAGGACATCTAAAGAAGCAGGTATATCGAATCCAAGTTATTTCAGAATGCGCCTGGGTTACTCTTCTTCATGCTATTTAAACTTTTGACGATACTATGGGGT
The DNA here is from genome assembly GCF_947563725.1 of Argiope bruennichi. Taxonomy (NCBI): domain Eukaryota; kingdom Metazoa; phylum Arthropoda; class Arachnida; order Araneae; family Araneidae; genus Argiope; species Argiope bruennichi. Next base: position 56,769,823 of record NC_079159.1, on the reverse strand, counting down.
TGGATGGCGTGCAGTTAGCCATTGAACGGCTTGCTTCGAAAGTCATGATTATTGTTTTGAACATCTAACTTATGCTAAGCAATTACTTATGGATGTGATAAGTTCGATCAAAAAATAGTTCGAAGCACTCAACAGAGTACATAGTCTGATATGCAGTTATTTCATGGGCAACAAATGCATTTTAAGAAAGGTTTGTCAAAATTAACCATCCTATCGGCGGTTTTCAGATTGCTATCCTTACCGGCGCACCTGAATAACAGGTTTACCCTGAAAAATGTCAGGGTTTGGTCAAAAGGATCGCTTTCCCCTTTTAAGGTGTGTTCAGCACTGCAGGGAGGAACTGGTTAACATACCTCGTGGCGTGAGTGACAGGTGTTGCTTACCCCAGTCTTTCGATTTCTAACAGCATTTTTCTTGCAGCGTTTAGGAAGAGATTGAAAACAACATCGATTGAAAATGCAGAAAATGTGATTGATGTTTTTAGAGGTTTTTCGATTATTTCATAAAACACTACATAAAATTTACGTTAGGAATAAATAATTATTATGTTCTATTAGGAATAAATAATTATTATTATTCATTCATAAAAATCTAGTTTTTATAAATTGAAAATGCTCGTCAAATATTTTTTTCATTGTAATATGTTTCTCAAATTTTTTTATTCCGTACTGTGAAATATTTCTCGAAATTACGTACAAGCGATTTAGTTCTTTAAAAAAATCTTTCAGTGCATTGCTAATTTATTTTAATATTTTAAAATGCGTGTTTAAAACATTAATTGCGATAAGTAACACTACGTTATAATTTTGTTTCTTTAATATTCAAAAAAATAATTGTGTGATTAGGGAATTTCATACGATATTTCACTTTCAGAAATATCGATTTTCGGTATTTATCTGTATGATTAAAATTTCGTAATTAAATGTCTTTCACAATATTTAATTGGCAATGCTAATTGGCCAGTTATTCAGTAATGCTGAAATAACTAGACTATGAAGCTGATGCGCCTTATGACTGCAATAAAAAAATAATTGTCAAAATATTTCTTTGTAATATTTATGATATAAATAAATTTAGCCTGGAAAAATGACTGAAATAATGCAGGTCATTTAAACTTATAATTACCCATTTGCAACTGGAATTTTTTGAATACTTCTAAAAAAAGTTCCTACAGAATATTAAGAACCGTTTTAAAATAAAATACAATTTTTAAAAAATCTCAATTTTGAGTTTTTCTGTTTAGAATCAAAGCTCTCACTATTTTACAATCGGATAACGACATACCGTGGGGTAAATAAATAATTAAAAAAATCTGAATTTAAAAGCTTTGCAAATACAGTTGCATTGATCTTTTTTTACTTATTACTTCCCAGTTGCTTTTGGCGGCCAACATATGTGTCGTTACTGCTTAATATAAAAATTTTAATTAAATGTTTTCTTCAGCAAAACATCTTGAAATTTCACATTTTGATAGTAATAACTCATACTATTTCAGACGCATTGTACCATTCTGCACTACATATTTTTTAAATTTTCTGTCAGCTCCTCAACAGTAAATCATTAATTTAAAACGGGAGTGAATAAACTTCAATAATGCAAAACTTTTTTTTGTTGAAACCAATCAGGCTTGTTTAATTTTTAAATATATAGACTAAAACCATTCAACAATAAAGTGTTATATATACTACTGAATATTTCTTTTCTAATTTTTGAAATGTCTTAGATGATCTCTCATATCTCTTATTCCATAAGAATTTCTCTGATTCAACTACAATTCAGCTTATTATAATTAGAAAGCAATTTTAAGGTGATCAGAACGATCATATACTGTTATACTTTTAATTATATTACAGGATAGAGCAGCAATTTTTAAAAATAAGAGCAACGCTGAAAGATTTTCTTCACTGCTTAGTTGTAAAATTAAACTGTAGTTCTTTGTAGTTAAACAACAAATTTCTAAAAGTATATTAAAAGCCAGCTTTAACAGAAATTTACATATTATGGGAATATAAGCCATGTCTTCGTACCTTCATCTTGAACAATGAAAAAAAAAAGTCCATGATGAAATATGTGTAGCTATAATGTAAACGACTTGAGTTATTTTATAACAGTGAAATATGTTGCTGTTAGCTCTCGAATTTATTACAAATGGATAAAAAAAATTGAATTACAAAACAAATGAATCATTGAAAAGAAAATCTTTTGAAATTTCTGATGAAAAACACTTCAAAATCTCATTTAATTTTTAATTAATATTTTTAAAAAAATTTCAGAATTAAAAAACTATTCTCTGAAATGCACATTTTTATTTTCTAAGATGTATATTCCACTAAGATATATATATGGAAGCTCTAATAGACGCCACGCAATAATACTGTTAATAATAAAGATGGACGAGTGTGTGTGTCATTATTTGTCTGTTTGTATTGGTGCTGTTCAGACCAGACGGTTTCAAATAGAATTACCAAAATCGGCACCTACATACTTCGGACAGTGGGAATCAATTCTTTAAAATTTTAATTCACCTTTTCAAGGGGCATGGGAAGTATGCTCATCACCAAATTCATCAGTTTTTGAATAAAGTTATGTAAATTGGCATAAATTCTTATGAGTTTTTCAATAAGGCAGAAACTTAGATGTTTCATTTGTTTATCTCAAATAAAATGAAGTGCCTTGATTTATTTCTTAGTTATTAAGTGACAAAATTAATTAATAAATCAGATTAAATTGATCTAATAAGCTTAATGAACTACTTTTCCTAAGCCAATCTCAAGATTTTACACCAACATTACTAGAAAAAACGGCTTTTAAAGGGTTAATAAAAATTATTAAAATTTTAAAGTTAATTCGAAAACATCGCAGTAGAAAAATAATTCGTACATTAATTGCGAATTCAAATTTTTTTGTACGAAATTTTGTGCCATGTAATCTTCCTACTTTTAATTAAATTAAAAATATTTTAGCATATTTCAAATAATATATTTTATTTTTGAATTGAAACTAAACGTTTTCATTGGTATCCTTATATTTCATTCCGGCTTTTTCCCCATTGATAATGATTTAGTTAAAAGGTTAAAAAGGTCTAAGCAAAAAGCAAAGGTTAAAAATTTCTTTACTGAAATACAAATAAACCATGTGGCTGAAGCGAAAGTTCCATAATTAGTATGTCAATAAATAAGACACTAAAAGTTCCAGGTCTTAATTTTACTTCGAAGAATGAATTTCCTTGGCGATACATTCAAATGTATAAATAAAATTGCACATTGTATAAATGAGTTGTAATAATTTTGGATTTTATCGTGGATAAATGTTAAAATGTTATGTAATTTTTAATTAATAGAAATTAAAATTAAAATTTCGGAATTTTCACTCCGAGGTGTACATTTACAGTTTCCAAAGTATATAAAGGCGAAGTGTATTCGCTCAAGTCAAACAATTTGATTTGGAGATAGCCAATACGAATACTCATCTTCATTATAATTAGAAATATTCCCTACCTTAATAGGAATATTCGCAAGCTGCCTTCATGTCTGACATCCTTGTTCAAACAAATTCTGTTTTAAAAAAATGAAAATGTGAGACTAAAGGTTATTAAGAATAAAGAATTTAAATTACTTGAAAGTGGGTGTTTCCGAAATTTTTTATTCCAGTGATCGAAAATATCTTGTTTAAGTGTTACATTTTTCACTTCTCCTTATACGATTCACTTCTCCTTATCTCACTTTCATTATCTCACAGGTGGAGATTGAGGGGGGGGGGATAGGAAAACTGGAATCCGTAAAAATATGAGCAACGACAATTTTAAGGGAGTTTTCGTTTTCGTGATCTCACGGGCCCGCCATTTTGAAGTGAGGAAAGATTCCGTGTTTTTCCGGGCTTGCCACTTGGAGGGTTAATATTAAATGTTTTTTACTCCACTTTAACATTGAAAAACAATGCTCTTTTCTGTGATAGTAATTTTATTTAAGTACAATCCGCCTTCTATTATTAATAATTTAAAAAAAAATATTTTACCGAACATCTACTCAAGCGTGTTACAATGACGTTAAATACGTTTTTTCCCTTCACATTTTTACCTCTTTATAAACTAAAACATTAACATGCTGCGAATGTTTTAGATTAGAGATCTGAATTTAAAAAACACACACACAAAATTCTTTGATTTGCATGGTTTTATTTTCAGTGTTACTTTATCTTTTAAATTTGTGTAATCAATTCTTCTCATATTACAGTTTAAACTTATTTGTTTTTCCACAGTGGGAATGAGAGGCTGCTAACAAGATGGACTCATTCTCAAGATAACGAGAGGAAAGGGTTAATCTAGAATTTGATAAATTCTAAACGACCCTGCTCCAAGACGATTGGGTGTTTTCGTCGCCTGAGCACACATTTTCTAGCCTTAAGTGGTTCTGGTTGGAAAGATAGGGTTGAAGGCTCATCAGATTCTTATCAGAAAAAGACTTGAAGAGTTAATTGTTCGTCGATATCAAGAAGGCGTATTTTCTGTTTCATCCAGTTTCGCGATCAAACTGCCTTCCATATCGTAAATAACATCAAGGTTGAAATGCGCAGGTATTACAATTGTAAAGGACAATTTTGTCAAGGTAAATTTCAGCCTTTATCAACGACACAATTTTCCTGTTCAAGAAATTTCTTTCAAATTCTACACAATAAAAAAAAAGTAATTTAAAAAAAATATGATTTATTGCACTAAAAAAATTAAGCTTTGATACTAAAACCTAGTTTAAATTTCGATATTCCAGCATTCGAACTAATATTTCGGAAGAGACTATTGATTTAAAATCTCTACTAATAATAAAGAGGAATGTGTATGTGGTCTCCGTTTCTGTATGCATGTTTACACTTTAGAGGTCCCACAGTTACCAAATTTGGTACATATATATATTGAAGGATGTGAATGTGCACCTCGGAGTGATTAAAAAAATTTAATTAGAACTTTAGTTTTTTGAGAATTTTTTTGTGATAACATCGGAAAATATTATTGCTCAAAAATAAATTTTACACTATGTCAAAATTTTAAAAAATTCTTATTAATGATATCAAATTAATAATCGTACAAAATATTTCTGAGTTTTAGCAATTTCAAAAAATATTTTGTTTGCTTAATTTCTAACAATATATTAAAAAATTGTCATTCTAATTATACCAATTTAATATTAATATTAATTATACCAAATTAATATAATCTTTGTTGGATATCGGCAATTATAGTCCAATTTCAAACAATAGATTATATTATTACCCTTAAGTTTAAGATTTTTTCCTTTTGAAATAGTATAAAATTTATTTTTCTATAATTACATTTTCGGATGTTATTGCAAAAATTGCCAAAACTGATTTTTAATTAATTAAAACTAATTAAAATTTTAAAAAATCGCTCCAAAGTATAAACTGTTGAGCTGAAATTCAGACCGTTTTCATTGCTCCAAGAAATATTTAATAGCAGGAATTTTTTCTATTATTGGAACCAAGGAAGAAGTATTCTGTTTACTATCTGTGTAATTTACAAGACCAATAAAAAGTGAATTTGCAATACCTCGAAATTTAAAAGATAGATGATAAAGGCATTTACGTTTGTAATGTCATGAGAACTGATCACTATAAGAAAGATTCATATACATAATATACAAAGCATATGTGAGACAAAATAATACGAGTTCAATGTCAGACACTTTGGGGAATCATGAACAAGAAATTATACCTAAACGATTTAATTGAAATTAAATATAATTAATATTCTTGACCAAAAAACTGCTAACTAATAACAAAATTCATCAATACGTTCAGAATAAATTCAACAGTACATCCAGTTCAGTGAAATGTAGAGATCAGTAATCAGTTGTCGAACGGAGCCTTAAAATAATAAAAAAGATACAATTTTGGGCAAAAACATGCTATTAATTAACTGGCTCCTTCAGCGACCAGCTAAAGACAGACTATATTAATAGGCCGCCTTTAGTTGTTTGTAATTTATATGCTTGTTTAAAGTTAATTCTTCAGATCTAACTGCTAAATTATTGAGAGGCCTGTCAATGACTTGAATTGAAATAGGCTGCATCAAAGAATATTACCTAAATATATGAGGGGAGTCACTTTATATGATTTTTGTTTAATTTCTTAAACCTCAACAAGTTTTTTTAAAAACTTCCGTAATCATGCTGTTTTCTATTCTACACCAGAAATTTAAAATTTAATAAATATTCCCCCGATTCAAAAACATACCACATATAAACAAGTAAACGTATCAGATATAAACTCTTATATTAAAACATACCAGATATAAACAAGAAGAAGCACTTCAAAGAATGCATATTTTGAAAATGTTAAAATTTAGAACAAAATTCAACACTTATGTATTATTATTTTATATTGCTAAATTTTATTCTAGCATGTTACTGTATAAAAAACAAATCTTATAAATATGAAAGCAATGCATATTGTTTGTTTGTTTCTTATGGCACTTGCCACTGACAAGCCCGCTGTTACGAAGACAGCGATTTAAGCCTGAGGGGGAACGACTCTTATTTTTTATAGCAGCGCCAACTAGGGCCAAGAGTACGACTTTGCCACTCAAGCATCATTCATTCGCTTGCACAACCCCTTTTTACAGGAGGGCACATTCACACATCTCACAGATAGAACAACAGAAGAACAACCATGCCCAAACCGGGACTCGAACCCGGGACGCCCAGATCACGGGGAAGACGCGCTACCCCTATGCCAGGACGCCGGCATGCATATTGTAAAAGTGAGATGTGAGAAATCATGAAAAATCGTGTTTACATTAAAATCCTTCTCTGATAATTTTTCTTAATAAGCAAAAAACAATAATAATATTTTAGAATAACTCTTAAACATTTATTTTATCGTTTGATAAATTGATTTAAATAGTATATTTGGCTCCAATTCAATGACATGCAAGAAATCGTAAGATACAAGGCGATAATAAAATAAATTTTACCGATTTAGAGACATCTGCATCTAAAACCACACAACGAAGAGAAACCAAATTTTATATACTGATTGTGGAAGACATGGAAAAATGAATTTCGGGAAGAAAAAAAAAAGTGCCGTTGCATGTCTCGTCACAGGAAAAATCAGCTCATTGAAAATGCTGTATTATGCCAATATTTATGCCATTCATCTCTGTATTTGTCATTCAAATATTAATGTAATTTTGAATAATGCATTTTCCAAGTGATCAGTGATGATACATTATGATTAGTGGCAGATTTCGATATTTTGTGATTCTGGATAGTGGACAATATGAGAGCTCTCTTCCAATTAAAATAGTGACTCAAGTTTCCCTTTTGAGAACATATTTAACATGCTAATGATTTATTTCAGGCTAATATTTATTTAATTTTATTAACTTGATGAGTTTGTGTTTGTTTTCATTTCTCTATTTTTATTCCAGATTGTCCGGCATCCATATCTGTATACAATATTTTTGAGACAGGTGTTTTCAGTTTTATAAATATTTTAATAGCTAAATGAACGTAGTGAAAACTACATGAATCTAACCTATTATGCACGATAATATTATCCGAATATTTTAAAATTCACAGAATTTGTATTTTGTACAAACTCGGTTTGCAACTTGGAAAATAAATATTTTAATGGATTTGCTTACGACACCCTCTCAGCCTAGCGGCCTTAAGCAGCCACCTGGTTGTAAATCCGCCACTGAATATGAACCGCTTTTGTCCCGACAATACCAAATATGTTGTTAATTTTGATGGTGATGATGATTTTCTAATTCATTTGTGATTTTGCGTGGGAGTGTATGCATGTATACCTGCGTGTAATTCACTTTCTCATACTTTCTACAATTTATAAACAGAATTCAGTTTTATTCTATTCATTCGTTTTTGCGACGTATTTTTTTCCAAACAGAAAAAAGTTATTTTACGATCACGTTATCATTTTATTTTTAAAGAATTAGTATTGATACTGACATAATCAAACCAGAACATATGGCCCGAGACGGATCTATGGCAGATAACAAATTTCAAGCATTAATTGCATGCTATAAATTGTTTTAAAAAATCGTGTTAATTCTGAACCTGCTACAAAAATGGATTTTAATTACAAAGACTTTTAAATTTAAACACAAAACTTAATTATTGGAAATGTCCTGCAGTTCAGTCTTTAAACCGAAGTCTGAAGAACTATTTTTTTAGACCAATTCTTTATTAAAAGAAATTATTTCTAGGATTCTACTAGGAACGTGATCTCCCTGAAACTTTCCCGCATATTATCTAATAAAGATGTTATCCATTATTGATCTTTGGTGTGAATTTGGCACTTTTGTTGAATTTATCCTATGATTTTTGGCGATTGTTTTTTGATGATTAATCCCTCATATACGGATTATATACAAGTATCCAAAAGTCGATTGTGTATTGTAGATGCCGTTTTCCAATAAAATGAAACCAAAATTGCGCATAAAACTGCAATTGTAGTAACAAGATCACATACTAAATTTCATTTCATTAAAGTTATTGCATTGTAGAATTATTTCGTTTATAAAGACGAAAATACAGGCGGTCAACCCTTTGATACTTTTGTTTCAAAATTTGATAAATATCTACACTTTAGATGCTAAAGCTGAATTAATTTACATTCACATAAGTTGTTACATTATTGAATTATCATGTTTACATGCATACAAAAGTACAGACGGACAGGCGGTCAATCTTACGACGGATTTCACTTGAAATTTGCTAAGAATCTACATTTTACATGTTAAACGTGAGTACCAAAGCTCTTTAAGCCGTATCTAGTTCTTTAAGCTGTGTGGTTAACGTGTTCACTTGCATTCAGACAACCAGACAGACAAACTTCCTCTGAATAAATTCCGTTCAATGTTTCAGAAAGCAACATATTTGGTGCAAATATCATATACCAAATTTTATGAGTCTAGCTCAAGTATTTTTATGAGTTATAGTGTTCGCAGATAAATAGAAAGAGCATAATTCTAAAAATATGTTTTTTAGGATTCAGAAAGGTTTAAAACATGAAGTTGAATGGTTTAAAACATTAAAACCAGTTTAAATCTTTTTTTTAAGATTACAATATCCTTCATTGTGTACGTATATAAGAAAGTTTAAAAAATTAACATACATTAAGGAGTGTGATTCATCAGAGCACACTGCAGAGTATTGAGTCTTTCGTGTACTAATGCTAATCATTGAAAGACCTTCCTCTTTGTCGAAGATTGCTTCTTGATCAATATATGGTTCTCCAAATGGTCATTCATTGACCAGATGTGCTAAGCATCAATCCAGTTTTAGAAATAATAAAAGAATGAAAAAAAGAGGGAGAGAGAAAGCAGAATAAGAAGTAAAATATTGTTCCGGATTTGTGGGGATGTCTGATTTACTTTATCAGTGATAATACTGATAGTCCGAATTTGCATAAAATTTATTGTTAGATATACAATCAATTTATGGTTACATAACTTTAAGGAAATAGATTTGTGAAGACGAAAAACGGAGGAGGGGAGGGGATGGGGTGCCTGTCTTCCAGAAAAATTTGTCAAGTTCCAAAAACAGAATTTTCAGTATTGAAGTAAATGAACTGCGCCATTACAAATATATGTACGAATTTAACATAATATTATTTCGTCATTTAGTCTAGTAGCAAATAACATGTTTTTTATTTAATATTAGCCGCCTTTGGCGACCAGCCGGTTCGCCAATCTTAATGTTCGTTAAAATTTTAATAATTAAATATTTTATGCAATTCCTACTTTAATAACTTCTTCATCAAAATATTTTAAAACTTCAAATTTTGATAGTCATATAATTTACTCATAATATTATTAAGGCCTTCAGTCATAACGTAATATGTATCTCTCTAATTTTCTGTTAGCTTCCGTAGAATTTATGCTTTAAATTAAAGTGGAAATGGTTAAATTGCAATTAATATAAGAACATTTTTTAGTGAAACGAAGCATTTTTTTATAATATGATTACTGAAAACAGAGACACTGAGCGTTTAAACCTTATGGACACTAAAGAATATCTTTCTTAATTTATGTAATATCTCAAGAATTTGTCAACAAAGTTTTCCCAGATTCATCATGAGCAGATCGATTAATTAACAATGTTTAATTTTAAATGCATCAAACACTAAGAAAATAAACAGAATCGTTTAAAATAATCGGTCGAAAACAGGTTAAAAAAACTACTTAAAAAGTGATGTACTTAAAACTATAAGCATATACAAAAAATATATAACTAACATAAATACAATTTAATTACAAACGCATGCAACTAACCTAAAAATAATTTAAATGAAGTCCTCATCCGTTGACAATAGTTGTCAACAACCAGAACACAATGCGCATGCATGAATTTTCAAAGCCAGTTATGGGAACACAAATGCGTGAATTTCTCTACGCCAGTTGGGGTAACGCTATGCAGATTACAAATTTTTAATTTCTTTTATTCTGTTTTATTTTAATTCAAAAGTACTTCAGCATAAATCTGAAAGATTGATTAATTAACAATGTTTAATTTTAAATGCATCAAACATTATGAAAATAAACAGAATCGTTTGAAATAATCGGCTGAAAAAATGTTAAGCCTAGCCTCATTAGCGTGGGGGAAAAAATGAAGCCTTACTGATTTGGCGGTGGGGAAAATCGAGAAGATTTTTTTGGCGGGAAAGTTAGTCTTTAATTAATAATTAAAATTCTAATTAAAAATTCAAAAAAAAAGGGACCCCAGGTGCACATTTCCGATCTCCAAGATATACATGTACCAAATTTGGTAGCTGTAGGTCAAACGGTCTGGGCTGTAGAGCGCCAACACACACACACACATTGAGCTTTATATAAATATAGAATACCCGTTTTTGGTGACTAGCTTGTTCATTCAAAGTATTAGTTTCTATTAATATGGAATGCATTTAATTAAAATTATTAGATTGGACAGCAAAACAAAAATTTAATAGAATTACTCTTCTATAAATTACGCGCGCACAAATTAAAAACTATATGTGTTACAAAATAAAAGCGGAAGTGAAAAGCTTGCTTCGGAAATTATTTTCAAAGAAAGCAATTTTTTTATTTTTTTTATTTTGATTTTTACACTGGAAAAAGCACATGACTGAATAATATTGAGATAATAACAAAAATAGTTAGAACTTCCTTCATTAAAAATACAAATACATTTTTCCGGGTTGTTTTCGAAATTAAATTTTAAAAATTTATTAAAATTAGAGAAAAACGTAGAAAAGAAATTGGTATAATTAAAATTTTTTTGAGGTTTTAAGATAACGTAAAAAGTTAATATTTGTGAGATAATTGTTTTAAGGGTATATCTGAAAAATATCAAAAACTTAATTTATTTTCATTGTATTTTAATTAACTGCTGGATTTAGAAAAATTCATGCTGACCTTTTTCTTGTTTTTTCGAAAACAATTGCCAAATTTCTTTATAATTAGACATAAACCCTATATTTATATATTAAAAAAATCCTACCAACACACACACACACACACACACATATATACATAAAGAGAGAGAGTGAGTTATATATAGGGTAGGGTATATATACAGTGGCGACCAAAATTGTGAATTTCCTGACAAATAAATCACTGCTCTAGTTTTGGGAACTAATTAAATGTTGATAACTGCCAACAGAAGCAGACATCATGTTTAAAGTTGGAATAAATCATTATTGTGCTTTGTTCTGTACAAGGAACACTGTTTTTATGTAATCAAATTACAAGTTATAAATTTTGTTAAACTTTATAAAATTACCTACTAAATATTAAAAATATTTCTAATATCTGGTCAAGAAGCAATGACATCAAATAAAAGAAAAGTTTCAGAACCTAGAAAGAGAACTAATATTATTGTGTTACAAGAATGTGACCTTTACCTGAAATTGCAAGGCAAGTGGGTGGTTCAGTGACTACATCTGGAGTTCGAAAGTTTTGTTAACGATATCAGGAGACCAATTCAATAAAAAACAAAGTAGGAAAAGGCCAAGAAATGTGCACCACATCTATTGATGACAGAAGAATAAACAGGCAGTGTCTCCAAGACAGAAGAATGTCATCAAAGACCATCAGAAGTCAATTGAATGATGCTGATGTTTCTGTCAGTTCCATAACAATCAGGAGAAGATTATTAGATGTTGGTCTAAGAGGCAGAATTTCTCGAGAAAAGCATTATCTCAATTTAAAGATGCACATAAAAATTATAGTGGGTAAAGAAAAACATTAATTGGACAAATGATCAGTGGTCACAAGTTATATGGTGTGCTGAAACAAATATATTGTTATTCGGTAGTAATGGGAGAAAATATGTAAGAAGTAAAATAGGCGAAGTCTGCACTCTGACTGCATTCAGGCAACTGTGAAGAACTCAGTTTGTGTTATGATTTGGTCATGCATGTCAGCAGACGATATTGGTCTCCTTCATGTTATCGATGGGACACTAAATGCAAGAAAATACATTGACACTATTCTAGAGTCAAAACTTACCTTCCATCAGTGATCTCTTTACAACAAAGCAACATTTATTTTTCAGCAGGATTCAGCTTCTTGTCACACTGCAAAAATATCGAAAGAGTGATTTAGTACAAAGAGCACTGAATTTTTGGAAATCTTGTATTTGAAAATCTTGTACGAATGAGGCGTCCATCAAATAAAACTGAACTAATTGCCATAATTGCTTCCTGGTCTCATGGAATAACGGAGGTAGAACTTAAAACTTTCGTCAGCTTAATGAAATATTAATATGAAGCTGTAATAAAAAAAATAAAGGCTACCCTACTAAGAACTGATTACTCACTGCAGTCATCAGCATCTAATATATTTCGATAACTGTTGCCGCTCAACTTTTTTGTATTGCAAATATTTGAATTTTGTTTTTGTATTGAAATTAGAATTAAATAATTTTTAAAATGATATACAAGACTTCGAATTTTGTGAAACGTAGCATTTTCTATAAGCATGCAAAGTTAGAAAGTATAAAAAATTTTCAAAAGTGTCCACAATTTTCGTGACCACTATATATATAAAAATAGTTTTGCTCATTTTTTATTAAACTATATTTTCATAGAATACTTTCTAATATATATATATATATATATTTGTTTTCCCGTGTAGTTGAACAATTTCCTTTGATGGAACTTCTAGATTCCTGTTTTGCTACTACAAGCCATAACTGAATGTAAAGCGAATGATTTTCATAATTGCGGATCCGTTGAGAATAAAATAAACAGCAAAAAAAAGAAAGTTGTGTTTTCGCTTTGAATGAGGAAAAATTTCATTGCTCCATAAAACCGAAAGTTTTGAGTGTTTTGATTTGAGCAGAGATGGTAGCGGCAGGTGTTGTCAGTAAGAGAGTAATGACATGTTACATAACGCATACAGACTCTTTATAACTTTGCTTCCCCACCTGCTGGTAAAAGTAGCGGTGTATTACAAATGAAATGTATTTTCGCAAGTTTTTCGAAACACTTTCTCTTTGTAGTTTACCACGAAAGACAAATTCGTGGCGCATGCAGTACCAGGTATCAATGAAAGAGCTTCATAAAAAAAAAAAAAAAAAAAAAAAAAAAAAATTCAACTAAATCTTTATTTCGAAAATTTCAAATTATACTAAATTATACATAATTTTTTTTTATCAAGTAGAGGATGGCTTTTTGTTCATTGCATGAAATTTTTTTTCTGTTTTTCTTTAGATCCAATGCAGCATCGAAATTAGGTGAAATGTAGTCAATTTAAATAATGTCATAATCACATATTTGCATCTCATTTAATATCAATAGAAGATCTGCTATTACAAAGACAAGGTGTAAAATATGTTTCCACGGTTGTTGAGCGGAATTTAGAAGAGTAGCTACTGGTTCAGGTACTGTTCTCCTCATCTGGTCACGACTCATTGTTTTGCGGTCCATGGCAGAAAAACTGCAATTTCAAAATTGGAAACCGATCTAAGAAAATTACCCCACTTTAATGACTAGATTATTAAGTAGATAACTGCCTAGGGAAGCTCTCAAATTTGAGGTGCTCAGAGACCACGAGATTTCTTTTTAGATAATTTAATTTCAAACTCAAGTGCTTTTACCAAACTGCTTTCATTTCTATCTACAAAACCCATGAATTCGAATTTGTTCAAATTATAATCAACAGTCGTTTAAATTTCAGAACATTATTTTTGGTGGTTTCTTCTTTCATTGATACATGTTTCCAGATTTATTGCCGGATCGGTATGATATTTCTCTCATTGTAATAGTTAATTGATTAATTCACAAATTAACAGCACTAGTAAACTTTGTGTTAAACTATTTTGACAAAAATTAATAAAATATTTATATTTTTGAATTTTTTTTTAGTAAATTGAAAAGAAAACAGCAAGAATATGATCACATATCAGTTAAAAGCCAAATAAGTTCTGAAATTGAAAGAAATGTTTCTTAAAAAAAATTTAATAAGAGATATAAAGCAAAATTTTTCTAATTTAGAATTTAATCAAATGATTTGGTCAAAATTTGCAGATAACTTAAGAAATATCCTATCTTTATATGCTGAGTTCCAAATGATAAATAATGTAAAGTTTATAATTTTTTGTGATAAAATTATAAATATTAAATTAATTGTAACATATTTTTAAATGAACAGATTGTTTATTCAATTTTTCAGGAATACAAAACATATTGAGAAATATTAAGCCAAATTTGAACGAAAAAAATGCAAAAAAAAGTTTGTAAATTACCAAAATTTAAAATTTGAAAAGTTGCATTTAAAGTTGTAAAATGCATTAAAATATAAATAATACAATATAAAACTATCAGCGTAATTTCTTGAAGAATCAAAGTAAAAAAAAAAAGATTCAAAAGGTTTTATAAAGAAAAATATTCAGAATTTAAGAATATTGAATTAGAAAAAATCAAATTTTTTGTCTAAAATGATTTTTAATGTTATTACTTATCGTACACCATAACTAATCACCGCATTTTGTCTTCTGGTAATTTATTAGTGTACTTTCAATTTTTGAATTACAAAAAACCTTACACACGAAGCTCAAATCACGTTCGAAGAAGAATCAGATAAAAATTGCTTGAATGTGTGTATGTTTTTTTTTTTTTTATTTCATCTGTTTTACAAAAGAATCATAAAATGAAAAAAAATAGTATTTCTACATTTTTCATAATTTAAGATTTTATTATTCTAAAGTGTTGTCAAACAGTAAGTGATATTTTATGAAATCTTTCAGAAGAATTTCAAACTGATAACTAAACTAAATTATTGCAGTATTTAAAATTTTACAGTTTATGTTTTTCAAAAATTACTTTAAATTATTATTCATATCATTCTAAAATATATATAAAATTTCCAGCGAATCAACATGGCATGAATATCATAAAATTTTAAAATGTTTTGCAACTGTTTCAAATTTCAACTGCCTAAATGTAAAGATATTATTGCAGCAGCACACATAATTTTACCTAAAAACAGTTTTATAGTGGGATAGAAAATAAATGAACCTCTTGCAGACTTTTTCAAGACAATCGCCGATATTAAAATATGATAACGTTCTTTCCAAAAATATTAATGTGATTTTTCCTTCTTTTTTATTGTCCTCTTTTTTCGTAACACATTCCTATAGGAATATAACTTTTAAAGCCAGAATGATCGGAATCTAGATTAATTTTCGTTTCATCATTTCACTCTAAAAGCACCTGATGATCACGATCGGATTTTGTTACTGATTTTTTTTTCTATTAACGATATTTCGATAGAATTTTCAAACACTCATTGATTTAAATCATTTCATTTATGAATTATTGCGTTTACTTGAATGCAAAAGTTCAGACCGACTAACGGCTAACCTTTGGAAAGATTTAATTCAAAAATTAATAAGAATATCTGCATTTCAGATGCTAAATTTGCGTACCAAATTATCTCTACCTCGTTCTTTGAGTTTTGGAACCATTGATTTCAATTATAATCTAACAGGTAGACAAAATACATTTCCTGTGAATATTCATACAAACTTTGATAGAAATCTGAAAATTTGATCATATTTCATCTATCTAATTCAAAATGTTTTAAAGTTATTGTGTTCAAAGACAATCGGATATATAATGCCAAAAGTGCGTTCTTCGAACTCATGAAAGTTTAAAATTTGGAGATTCGTCAAAACTCTCTAAGAAATATGCAAATAATTTTTGACGATTACAATACTTCGTATATGAGAAAATAATCCAGCGGGAGTTTTCACCTCAAAACTTTCTTGCATATTCTCTAATAAAATAGTCATGCTAGAGAACGCCTTGCATGGTATTGGCGTACAATAGTCATGAAATAAATATTGACTTTTGGCGTGAATTTAGCAATTTTACTGAATCTGTTATATGATAAGTGGCAGATTTTTCGTGATTCGTCCCTGGCATGCATTAATAGTATCCAAAAATTGAATTTGTGCTTTAAACACGTTTTTCTCGTCCGATTAAAACAAAAAAATTTGTCACAAAATCCCTTATCAAATTTGATATATTTAAGCCATTACATGTTTGAATTATCGCATTTACTTGTTTCTGAAAGTATAGACCGACGGACAGTAAAGCTGTAGTTGGATTTGACTCAAACTTTGACAGTAGAGGTATTAACATTATAGATATTAAATATGTGTACCGAATTTTATTTATCTAGCTCTAGCTCAGCGGTTCTTAACCTATGGGTCGCGACCCAAAATTGGGTCGCGAAGCATATTTCTTGGGTCGTGCTGAGTCAAACCAAAAAAGTTAGTAATACACCAAATTTCAGACATTTTAGAAATGACGACTTGAATAAATATCAAGAATCGAAAATGAATGTGATTAACAAGATCAAAAAATATCAGCTGATTAAAAAAGCGAGAGCAAAAAAAGTACGTGTGATGATAATAACGGTGAGAACTAAATGGAACAAAGCTGGCGAGGGCGTACAAGAGAAGCGCTCCAAATATTTGAATGCCATTTAATTTTGATGTAAGTGATTTGCATGAGGAATTCGTTAATATTAATCAATTTCAAGAACAATTAATAGAAATACAAAGTGCTTCTGGTTAAAATTGAAAACCGAAAAGCCAATAATTGTTAAAGAAGCCCTAAAAGTATTATTGCCCTTTGCAACAACATATATGTGTGAGGCTGGTTTTTCGGCTCTGTGTGTAATCAAAAACAATTACTGGAACAAGTTAAATCCTGAAATAGATATAAGGTGCTCCTTGACAAGCATTCAACCGAGGTTTGAAGATCTTTGAAAATGTATTCAAGTACAAGGTTCTCATTAAAACTGTATGACTTGCATTTAAAATTTAAAAGACTTAACATATGCATTGATATTTCTTTTTTTTTTTTTTTTGAATAAGTTAAAATGTCAATTATTTTCAAAAAGTTATAAATATATTTTAATTTGGTCAATAAAAATTATTAAAAACACTTGATTATTAATTAAATTTTCCTTGGATCGAAAAGTACTTTTGTTTATCTTTATTATTAAAAAAATAAATAAAAAATTTGTAAGTTAAAAAAAAATCATCATCGTAGGATTGAAGATTTTTTAAAAATACGATCTAAAATAAAGCAATGAAAAAATTTTGACTTTTTTTGGGTCGCGACATGAACATATTTCTCAAATTTGGGTAGCGGCTTAAAAAGGTTAAGAACCATTGCTCTAGCTTAATTATTGCGTTAACTTATATTCATACCGAAGAGCTGACAGGTTTTCTCAGAACATAATTTATTCAAAATTTGATAGAAACCTGCAAATTTGGTGTAAATCTTGTATCAAATTTCAATCTTCAAAACGTTTTTGAGTTATATTTGTCACGGACAGGCAGACGGACATTTTCCAAAAATGTGTTTTTCGAACTTAAGGAGGTCTAAAACGTGGAATTACAAACCGAATCGGATTACAAAATCTCGAATTCGATTTTTTTGACGATTACTTAACTATACTTTCTCTATACTCCGTGTACGAGACACTTTCTTTATACTACGTATACGAGAAAATGAAAAAAGGGGACTACTTACAAATCGAAACGATTTGTTTAAAAAGGCGTGGATTTTTTTAAAAAGCAAACATGATAAATGTTATAACAAACATCGTAAACTCAATTCGCACGGTCGACTAGAAAATTCCAGGATTCTTCATAAAAATAGATAAATGTTTTAAGGCTAGCTGCTAGCGAAAAAAAGCGTATAGGTGAATGAGCTTTGGAGTTTGCACAGTGGCTTTTGATACTGAGAATGACACTGCATTTCATTTATATGAAGCATTTATTGCTTGCGAAAAAATAATCGCAGTATGAGTGAGCTACGATAAAATAATTGCGGTAGATCGGAGAAATGAAACACGATTGATAAAATTCGATACAAAGCTTTCCAAATCTCATTTTTTAAAATTTCTTTTCATTTAATACTAATCCAATGCTTTTTGTTTTTGTTTCTAATCAGTTGAATAGATTTTCTAAATTTCAGTATCGATATAGAGCCATGATATATAGTCCGGGATCCACGGCGGAGAGGAGGGGAGGTGTCCGGGCCGGATTAATTTTTAGACAATGCATCTTCGTTGGTTCCCCTTTTTAATTTAATTACCAGATTTTTTTTTATTGTTCTTAATTATTTATGTACTTACTTTTAAGGTGGATTTACACTCAGTTATAAGACGGCCAGTTAGACAACGTATTTGCAAAAAGAGACTTATTTGTGTTTGCCACAATTTCATAAGATAGATTCAGGCATTCCATTATTGCTTGGCTATAAATTGCCGTTTTGGCGTGCCTGAATTTTTTTATTTTTTTTTCACTGCGTATCGTATTAAAATGATGGATATTTACAAGAAAAAGAAACATGGTAAAATAAAAAAAAAAAGGTTGGCATACTTAAATTTGGAAAACTATAGAAAATAAATTGGCAAATAAAATGAAAAGAAAAAATGCAACCTCGCTTGAGAAAAAACAAAAAAACCCAAAAATGTCGGCATTAATCTATGATAAGTAATTAATTTTTTCACGCAAAAAAAAAAAAAAAAAAAAACATAGCTTTATGTTGTTGTCCCGTCAGGACAAGTACTTGCCATGGATCGAACAACATTTTTCAGCCTTTCTACGCACTTGCTGCCTACTGGCCGAGTCTAAACCCGGCATTATGCAGCAATTTTTGATAAACTGAAAAAATATTTCATTAAGGGGCTCTTTTGAGATCGTTGTTCTTTGAGTATTCTCATATTTAAAAAAAAATATATCAAGATTCAAATTTAAAGCAGTTTTAAACAAGAAACTTCAGGATTTTTTTTTTATCACAGTCTAAATACTATTAAATTATAGAAGCTTAAAAAAAAGTTAAATAACACAATATAAACTTGTGAAAGATAATTAATTACGAATATTATAATAACGTTTTGGCATTTAATCGAAATTTAAATTTGAATAAGTTCAAGTGCATGGCCTCATAAATTAAATGAAACTATAAAATTAATGTATTCAGAAATTATGGAAAAGAGTAGATCGAAATTTCTAGGATCAAATATTACAGGGCTCCTTGGCAATTGTTCACAATGTATAAAATAATCTGACCCTGGAGGAAATACAGAACGAAATACAATAAATAAATAAATAGAGCATGCATTTTAAAATTAAAAAATAAAATAGTTAATTAAAAATTTTAATCAGGAAAATAAAAAAATATTTCCGTTTTGTAAAAATAAGAGATACATTTCGAAATCCTTATTGTTCTAGTTTACGATTTATTGGAACTCTAATCTCAATTTACCCAAGAGCGCCCAATGTTCTGTTTATAGAACAATTACGTTTACTTCCAAGGGTAAACCAAATGAATTTCATTATTATTAATGTTATTATTATTGTTACTACTATTTTGATTTGACACAGAAGTCAATATGCTATCTAAACTTTTAAACAAATTTCAGCAGGTATGTACCAATTATCAACCAGATTTTGAAATCAAAGTATAATATATATATATATATATATATATATATATATATATATATATATATATATATATATATATATATATATATATATATATATATTCAAAATTTTGGTAGTTTAAAATAATTTAAAAGAAATTTATTGGAATCGATTTCTAATTAAGTTTTGTTCAATTCGAATAATATTCAGACATTAAAAAAAAGGACTTAAAATTCAAGAATTTAGCTAGCCTCAGAAAAGAATTTAACTCAACAAAATTTTAAATGTCGAAAACGTTTAATATTTTGTGAAACTGCACAGATATCAAAGTAATTTTTTAAGTTATTAAATTATTATTATTTAGAACTTAAATTATTATTTTTAATTGTTAAATTGTGACGTCATGAATAATAAAAAATTGTTCAAATCTCACTATAGAGCGTACTGTTATACCTTAAAATACCAAACTGATACATAGTGTATAATCCCTTAGTTTGTCTGTCCAGTTCCCATCTTTGTCAATAATTCTTCGAAGAAGTCTCAACCATTGTTGATTCTAAAGAATTCTTTTACATTAATACTTATTTCTGTAAGAGGAAGAATTCGCCTCAATATATGCTGCTTTTCATTTCCTTTCTTTAGCAACAACTATCTGATTCCCTGCTACGAACGAACAATAAGTACTTTTCTATCTCTTCCTTTACGTCTTACTATTGTGAGGAGGAGAATCAATCCATACAAACCATTCTTGATTATCCTTCAACCATCAATCATTGACAAGTCCTAGAACTTACTAGAATACTATTGTTCGTAAGCCCCATGAAGACTCTTGACCACTTTTGGAATGTTCAAGCAACGATTTTTGCTGTCCCGACAAACAGGAATTAAATGGCAATAGATTCCATAGAATAACTTAGCTTTTATGGTGAGATCCTTTTTCACTCATTTCAAATTCCAAGTCCAGTTTATTGTATGTTCTCTTCTTTCCGTTGAATCCCTTGTTTTGTGACTGAATATATACTGTTTTTCTAAGTTTGCTATTCTTTTATTGCAATTTTTGTACTCTTTTAAATTGCTCCAGACTAGATTGAAATGCTTGGCGCTGAAAGTAAAATATGCAAATCGTTTTTCGACAGTAAATTTCTGTAATCACATTGGTGAAAAGGACGGCTTAAAAATTAAATAGTAATAATAGTTTGGTTTTTGAGGTTCGATTAATATCTTTCACTTTGGGGAATTGGGTAAATAATGAATGATTCGGCAAAAATTTAAGAAATGACTAGCCAGCATTCTGTTTGTTCTTTCCGTAACGACAAGGATTGACTTTTAGTTCAATCAACAACAATAACAACAAAAACTGCTGTAATATTTAATTACTAACACTTTTCAAATATATCTAGCTTTCTAGAATTGCCTTAAAAATGTAAATTTTATATAATGTAAATAGATATTTCTAAAAAATAACAGAAATTTGAATAAAATTGAAAAAAGCTAATGAGCAAGGCTAATGCATATATGTATATAATGTTTGTGTGCAATGACTTTTAATTCTTTAAATCCAAATTTAATTGAAACTATGTTCAAGGAATATTCCTTCTTTTGCAAAATCAAGACAATTATAATATCCTCATTTTGTGATGTTATAAAGGATTATTTTCTTATGAATTTTTTTATCTGTTAATTGGAAGAAACTTTTTTTTATAAATTCGGCGCTTTCAACATAACAAAGCTAGTGTTAGGAAAAAAAAAAGAAATCAAGAAAATTCTTTTTCTTCTCTTTTTATTTGTGCGAACAGATTTGACGAATCATTTTCTTTCTAATTTGTAATTTTCTATGAATTCTTTGTCAAGTTGCTATAAATATATTTAAAACAAGAAGCTTTTGCTTTTTTAAATCATAATGTTTGAAATCCCAATTGTTTAAATGGGATGGCATATGCTAATTCTCACTTTATTTGAGACCGGCAAATGTCAGCTCTTGACGGATTTTGTTCAAAATTTGATGCCGATCTACGATTTAGATGCTATACCTGTGCACAAAGTTTTATCTGTGTAACTCTTTACAATGCACAATTATAGATTAACAGACAATAAACAGACGGATAGATAAATTTCACGAAATCGGATTTGGTCTAAAATTTGATAGAATTCCGCAAATTTGATGTAAAGACCACATAGCAAATTTTATCAGCTATCTAAAAGTTCAGTATAATTCCAAAAATGTGTTTTTCAGGTTCAAGGTGGTCAAAAACGTGGAGATTCGTCAAAATCAGGATTTCGAATTTTTCAACAATTATAATTTCTCTTTTTATGCTTCATTTATGAGAAAGTTAAAAAAAAATAGAATTTACCGCAAGATAGATTATTTTTGGACTGTAAAATTTCTTGTTTATAGTTACTTTTTGGACAGTAGGTATTCACCGAGCGATAATTTTGTAAATTTTAATTAGACTTTTAATTAAAAATAATCAAAATTTTGAAGACTATACTCAATAATTTCAGAGCACATTATTGAACAAAAAAAAATCTTTTATTAAGAACATTTGAAATTCAAATGATAATAATAATAACTTCTCAGTGATACCAATTTAATTTTTGTACAATTTTTCTTCCATTTCAATTCATTTTGAAACACATTTTTTATGCACATGCTATTTTTGTTAATAGCAAACATAATTAATTGCAAAATTTGAAAATAAAATAAAAATATATGAATCAGATTTAAAACATTATCGTACTACAACATTTATGATGTTGAATCATTTTTATTCCACCCCCATGCCCTCGGTTAACTGCCCTGAAAAATGTCGGCTGGTGCCATATTTCTATGTTCCCATATTCAGCCGCATTCATAGAACAGATAAGATCCGTTATCTTATCCCCGCAATCAGTTTGTGAATGACTATCAATATGTGAATCAAATCCGTTATCACCTTCTACGGAGTCACTTGGAAAAGTCACACACCTCTTATCGCAGGTAAAGGATTTATCTCCAAGAATGGAAGCTTAGAATAGAAAATTTGTTTCCGCGTATGTTCTGAACTTGTAAACAAGTCGACCTTTTGTAATTCGAACTATGTTTTGAAATGTTTAGAAAACGAGTCGTAGGACTGCCGATTATACTACTACATCTTGAATTTTTAAGCTGACTTACATAGAATTGCTCCCAAAATTGAATATGTAGTAGAATGTCGATTAATCGAGGCTTACATAACCAAGATCTCTTTTAACCGACTCAGTACTAAAAAAAAAAAAAAAAAAGGAACAATGCTTTATATTTAGTGTTTCAGTAAAAAATATTATTATATTAATTGCAGATTCATCATTTCCACTTTAATTTAAAGCATAAATTCTACCGGAGCTGACAGAAAATTAGAGAGATACATATCACGTTATGACTGAAGGCCTTTATAATATTATGAGTGAATTGAAATTTGAAGTTTTAAAATATTTTAATGAAGTAGCTATTAAAGTAGAAATTACATAAAATATTTAATTATTAAAATTTTAATGAGAATTAATATTGGCGAACCGGCTGGTCGCCAAAGGCGGCTAGTTTAGTAATAAAGGCAAAGAGTTCTTCACAAAATGTGTCAAAATTGGCAATATTCATGAAAGAAATGGAACAAATATTCATGATAAGAAGACTATGAAGATCGTTATCAGGAGATTTTCCATAATTCAAGAAGGTTTTAGAGAAAAGACCATCTGGAGTGGTCTCTCTATAGCTTTCTCGCATACTCTCTAATAAAAGCGTTATCATACAGAATGCCTTGCATGGCATCGGCGTATTATAGTCACGAAGTATTAACCTTTAACGTGAATTTCGCATTTTTATGGCATCTATCGTGCCATCCTTAACGAGTTATTTGGTCATTAATACCTGGCCTGCAGTTAATAGTATCTGAAAATCGATTTTGTGTTTTAGACACGTTTTTCTCAATCGATTGAAGCAAAAATTTGATAAAAAACCGCGCTAGTAATCACAAAATCACATATCAAATTTGATATATTTAAGTTATTGCGGCTTTCAGTTATCGCGTTTACATGCTTCTGAAAGAACAGACCGACAGACTGCCAACCCATTGTTGAATTTAGCGCAAAACTTGACAGGTATCTACATTATAGATGTAAAATATGTATGCGGAATTTTATCTATCTAGCTCTCTTCATTTTTTTATTCACCATGTCAACTTATATTCGAACGCAGATTTTATTCAAAATTTGATAGAAATCTGAAAATTTGGTATAAAGATCGTACACCAAATTTCATTCATCTAGATCAAAGCGTTTTTAGTTATCTTTGTCACAGACGGGCGGACGTTTTCCAAAAATGTGTTTTTCGATAACAGAGATGTCACAAACGTCTCGATTCGTCAAAATCTCGACGCGCCTAAATCTCAAATATTTTAATGATGACAATACTTTCTATTATATTCGAGAAAGTAAAAATGGAAACACAATTCCTTTCTTGCACATTTTAATACTGATAAGAACAAATTCTATTCATTTCCGTATATAAAAATTGGCATTGTAAATGATCGCCAAATTTCGCATTGTAGAGAGGAATAATTTCTTTCTGAGATTAGCTTTAAACGAAACGAAAAAATGCAAAGGAAAAGGAGAACAGGAAAAAAATCCAATTCAACTGAGGCGAATTCCCTTGTGAAAACTAATTAAGGTTTTAAAAATCCATCAAGTAACTTAATAACTAACTTTAATTATTAAAAAGAGATATTTTTCAATGAAATCAAATGTTTAAAAGAAAAATTATTTATTATTTGAATTACCGTAAATGCCTGATTGTTTGCCCATGGTTCTAGGCTTAAAATACGATAAAATGAACGATTTGGCATATATGTGATACTAGTGCACGTTAAACGTGACGCTGAGATCTAATGTCCTCAAGATGATGAGGCGCCGCAGTTGCAGATTGGAATGTCGACTCATGTGTCATTTTCTTCATCTCATTACGATTCGAAATTACGAAGTCTGTTCCAAAATAACATTCGTGTTGTTTCTATAGGGGATATAACTAAATTAAATCTAATGATTATTTCAAAAATAACATACCGAATAAGAATACGATTCGATTAGGGTTCGAAATTACGAAGTCTGTTCCAAAACAACGTTCGTGTGGTGTTTCCAAATGAGACATTTATTTAAATTTAAATTCACCGATTATTTCAAAAATAACACATTGAACAAGAATACGATTCGATTATGGTTCGAAATTACGAAGTCTGTTCCAAAATAAAATTCGTGTTGTTTTCAAAAAGGAACATTTATATAACTAAAGTAAATCTACCGATTATTTCAAAAATAACATACTGAACAAGAATACAATTCGATTATGGTTCGAAATTATATTATTCCAAAATAATATTCGTGTTGTTTCCAAATGAGATATTTATATAATTAAATTAAATTCACCAATTATTCAAAAACAACACACTGAATAAGAATAAGTGAACGATAACGAATATGGAAAATGCAAATTTTTTTGGAAATAATTTTAAAAATGTGTTTATGTTTACAAATAACCCTGGTTCGAAATAAAACATATTTTCATCCCTACATTTTTTTAAAACTATAACATAATAACATTCTGAATAGGAATATACAGCCAATTTATGTTTAATGTTTGAATGTATTTCAATTTATTATTTTATAGTTACAAAGGTTGAAAAAAAACCATTATAAATCTCGAAAATCGATGGAAAAGTTTAAGACGTATTTCATCAGCATTTCCTTTTTTTGTGTTTTGGATATAAGTTTTTTGCAAACAATTGAAGTTTTTCCTTTAATAATAAATATAAATCACATCAAAAAAAAAGCGCAAATTTAAAAAAATAAATAAAGAAAAGACGAAAGAAGGCCTTTGAAAAAGTTATGAATCTCAAAAAATTATAAATTTAACCTGGACAGATTATAACAACCTAAACTAGGTGCTGAGCACGTGTTCCCGATTGGACACGTTCTTGGAAGAGGTGGCAAAACACCTGTGCTTTATTAGGTTGGAAAATCTTTCCCTTGACTAGTGCTCTGTTGACCCTCCCTCGAATAGTTAGGCCCCATAGTTCCCCATTGTTGATTTATGACTGCAAAGAAAGTCGACTTTAAGAAGACAACTCGAAAGTGAAAACAGAAATGTTCGGTTTTTATGTCCGGTTCTTTCTTTGTCCAATTATTGTCAGAAAGAGCTTTCGGATTTTCCTTTCTAACCCTGCTATTTTCTTTCAGGCGATATTTCATTTCTGCTGACAATTTGAAAAGTTTCACTTCATGCTGTTTATAATTCTTGTGATCGACGTTTCTCTTTTCTCCAATAACATCGAGTTTTCCCATCTTGAATAAGATAACAGCTAATAGGAAATTTTAACAGATTTTCACATAGCCTATTCAGTTTAAGATATCGGACAAGTTGTAAAGATGCTTTTCCAGAAAAATTTGAAACTTTTTTGATGAACTGAAAATAAAATCCAAATTTACTTACATTTGAAATGTTAATTAGTTTTTAAAATCTCATCCAATTGAGTTTGGCTTGTGCATTATTTTTTGTTTTGTTTTTCGCCATAATTTCTAGTTAAAATGAATTAATTTATAATTTTTGCTATTTGTTTTGATAATTGCAATAAATATACTATTGAAAATTCATTTAACTATGTTTCTTATCATTTTTAGTTACAAATTTTGACTGTATTAGTATCTTTTTTTTGATGTCCGACTTTGGCTTGGATCGACTGTATGTAAGATAGAACTACAAATATAGTAATTTCAAAAACACGCTACAAATAAAAATGAAATCGGAAATGAGTGATTTATTTTATTTTTAAGGTAAAATTCTCTGAAATGATATTTGATATGTTTAACTGAATTTTCTACCTACTCAACCATACTTTGCTTATTTCTGATATTTCTGTTAAAAAAAAGCGTGAAAACTTCCTTTGTTTAAAGCGCATTTGGATGAACTAATTTAAAAGTACAATATCTAAACGCATTTTCTGAAGAATGAATATTTCATTGTGATTGATTCACGGAAGACTTGATACTTGAAAATCAATTCAATAAAATTTCACGAAATTTGGTATGCATGTATCCAAAACCTTTGAGGGTGTAATAAATCGCGGATTTTAAAATTTTATTTGGATGTGTTTTACAGACACTTTCAGTTCAAAACATAGAAAAATTTTGACAAAAAAAAAAAAAAATCATTAACGGCAACTTCAAATGATACTAAAATTTTTATTTATTAAAAATAATGTTTATTTTGTGGTCTGCCACATTTTATGTAGTTTGAGCTGTATATAGGTAAAATAAAAATTAAATATTTCCATTATTATTATTATTTGCCTTACTCTGTTTTTCCTAACATAGAAAATTTTGCTAAACTTTGGTTTAATACGCAATTTTTCAAATACGAAAAACAATAAGTGTATTTTTTTTGTTCTAATAGTGATCTGTCAAGTCTGTTTTAGCTATTTCGTGCTATAAAAAAATGTTTATATATAATTTTTTTAAAATTCGTCTTTGCAATTTAATCAGATACCTTAAATAAAACCCTTTTTTTTAATTTCAAATTTAAGTTGAAAGAAAAAAAATTAAAACGTCAGCAACACTGTGATACAAATACGCAACTCTTTCGTATTTTTTTTTACTTTCTTGTACACGAAGTCTACAAAGAAAAGGTACTGCAATTGTTAAAAAAATTCTACGCTTCAGTCCTATCTGAATCTGAAAAACACATTTTTAGAACTATGTCCAGCTGTCTGTGAATACAATAACCCAAAACCATTTTGAGCTAGATGAATGAAATTTGAAATGCGTCTTTAACACCAAATTTGCAAATTTCTATCATACTTTGAACGAAATCCATTCACAGAAAGTCTGTCTGGCGAGTATAAGTGAACCCGATAACTGTAAAATTTAAAAAGCAAGATAAATATAATTTGGTACACAGATTTAGCCGCTATAATGTAGAATCATATCAAATTTTGAATGAAATCCGCCAAGAGGTTAACTGTCTGTCGATCTGTACTCCTGCATGCACGTACACTCGATAATTCAAAAAGATATCAATTTAAGTAAATGAATTCAAATATATTGAAAAATTGATCATTTGTTGGTCGATATATTCTATTGTATGTAAATGCAAATTTTTATATGCGTCTTGTGACTACAATTGTAGTTATTATATCAAATTTTGGTTACGATTCAAAGGCGTCCAAAGTACATATTTGATATTCGGACTCTGTATTAATAGCATATCAGGGATTAATCGAATCGGTTATTTAATTAGACTCAGGGTAAACATGTTGGCAATACCGGTCCGAACAAAAACGTCACATGTTGAAAAGTTGATTTGAAGGTCTTGAAATAAATTTTATTCAACAAAATTATCAATTATTGTATTTTCCTATTTATTACATCGCACAATTTCCGAAAAACCTCGGTGGCCTGGTGGAAAGGTCCCGGCTTCGAACCCCTGACGTTTCAGGCACGTTAAATCCGTCGGGGCCAACCGTCATCCCGTTGGTGTGGTGTGGAAGTTTGGAGAGGGGGTTCCAGCTTAAGCGTCGTCCTCGTTATCTGACCGCGGTTCGAAATTACGAGGACCTGCCCAAAATAGCCCTAGTGTTGCTTTAAAACGGGATGTTAATGTCACTAAAAACAATTATAATAAAAAGAATGATATGAAAATGATAAGTAATGAAATTACTTTTATGCTAATATTCCACTCATAAAAATAATTACAATAAAATTAAATAACAAAAATAAGTGTTTTATAAGTTCAACTAACAAAAATAAGGGTTTCATTAATTTATAAAATGTTATTTAGTGTGTGAATTATAAAAATGAGACTACAGTGCATAATTTTTATTTCATTTTCTATCTAGCAAATTCGCTGATATAATACCATTATAATAAGGATTATTTTGTCAATTTCGGATAGACTTTATAAAGATATAAATAATTCTTGATTAATACTATATTAAGTGTTATTATTATTACTTTCATTCTTGAAAAAGATTTTTCAGCAAATGCGATGACAATTGATAAGTTGACAGAATTTTCAGAACAATAATAAAATCTAGTTAAAATTGAAATAAATTAATTTCATATTTATATTGTTATACTTATAAATATTGTGAAATCGAAAGCAGAACTCGATTATAAAATTTGAGTTCATTAAATAAATCGATGTAATTATTAACATTGTCTTGCACAGTTGGAATTTGAAATATTTGAGAAAACTACCTTCAGTGAGTTAGGGAATATTATCCGATTTATATTTTTAAAGAAAATTGTGATATCACATGTCCGTGATAAATTTCAAATATTTTCGCAGAAGAAATAAGATACTTTTGATTAAAACTAATAATTGACATGAACTAGTTATCTGCACAAGAAACGAAGTTGAAAGCACCAAATTTGTTTTGGATTGACAGACATAATATGTTCACAAAACAAGTAACAGCTTTTTTTTATTTATTTAAAAAGCATTTTTTCTGCTTTAATATCAGTCAATGGTGCGAGGAATTTAGAAACAGGGGTCACTGTGCGTCCGCCACCCCTCACGTGTCCCATGATGCTGGAAACTCAAGTGAAAGAATAGAAAAACTGATGGCCTCTCGTTAAGTCATCAATAATCGTCTACCTTCCACCATTCCAGATTTTCGAAAAAATCTCGGAAATACTTTATCACTGTACAATCTCTGTGATAAAATCCTGACACAGCCTCCGAACTCCTCTTATTATACCAATGTCGCCAACTTTTATTTGCTATGAAAGATCATGAAGTTTAAGTAGTCGCTGCTCCATTCTGACTTGACACAGCTTCCAGCTTCAATAATTAGACTAATTTCACCAATTAATTTTGTCTTTTTACATGCATAGAAAACTTATCAAATGACCTATATTTAAAGTGTCATTTAAAATAATACTTTTACTGTGTGTAATAGGATATAGTTTATTAAAATTTATTGATATTGTAAATTTAATGCTGTAAGAATATGTTCGGAGAATAGTAATGAAGAGTATTTGAATTAATTTCATCAAACCACCAGAGAAATTAAAAAATAGTACTTTAAAAGAATTAAAAAAATAATTATGAATTATTATTTAAAGTAATATACTAAAAGTGTTCCTTTTTTTTTTTTCTAATTTAATTCGTATCAGCATTCCCTTTTTATGTCAAATATACAGGAAAAACTTCTATTGCATAAAGAATCCAATAAAATATTGATATCCTAGCTTGATTTATTTTTAAGTGAAAAAAAATCAAGCAGATTTAACATATATTTGGTTCAATATTTAATACTTGAATATTATTTCTTTTACTACATTTTTTAAAAAAAAATAAGTGTATCTAACGACCAGTAAAGAATTCTAAATATTTCCTTTGGTGAGTAAAGGAAATTTCTACTGGTTTGGTTTGGATTACTTCCAGAATTTTAAATTTCCTAACATATGATAAGCAGGATGGGGGAGGGGCAAAAATAATCAGGACATAATGTAGAATTATTTCCAAAAATAAGAGTGATAAGAATTAAAAAAAAAAACATTTTTAATTGAACTTTCCAATTTTAAATTATTCTTATTTATTATGTTTAAAAAGAAAAAAATAGTGTTCTACATTGGATTTCTTGTATACTTAGACAGGGACAGTTTAGGCAGAAAATATATGATTACTTCTGATTCATGGAGGGGTACTGAATGCTATAATAAAAAGAAAAATTTGTAATAGTATAAAGGCATACTAAATACATTGAAAGACGGTGCCGGGGAAAACAAAATTTTAAGGTAAAAAGTGAAATAAATAAAGTAATAAAAAAAATAGAAATAGAAGACAATAGAGATGATCTTGGGTTCTCGTTCTCGGAAACCAGAACTCAGGCACATCCAACCTCAAATATTTTCTATCGTATTCGCGGAAGTTGTAAACCCCGAACAATAACACACCTGGACCACCCAGATGACCTCATTAACTTTGACTGACTTGAATGACCATGGTCAGTTAGTTATTTGAAGAGTGGTAACCACCTGGAGAAAAAGGGATGCGCAAAGGAATTCTTTAGTACCAAGGTCAAAAAGGAAACCGATGAACAGAGGAGCCAATTCGAGTGCAGATGTACACAAAACGAAAATGGATTTGGTTTTGATGAGAATTTCCATATTCAGGATGAAGCTGGCTGATAGCAATGAGCACCAAATAGCGAATGGCAGAAATTTGCTTTCAGCAAGTGAAAACAAGAAATCATCCAGCAGGAGTGATTTCCCCAAAACTTTCTTGCATAAACTTGTCATGCCAGAGAAAGCCTTACATGGCATTGGCGTGCAATAGTTACGAAATATTAACTTTTGGTGTGAATTTAGCATTTTTGCTAAATCTATGGAGTGTTCCATGGTAAAATGTTGGCGATAATTCCTGTCACGCATTAACAGTATCCAAAAATCGAATTGGTGTTTTAAACACGTTTTTCTCAAGGTGACAGAAAACTGCACTTGTAGTCACTAAATCCCATACCAAATTTGATATATTTAAGTCATTGCGTTATAGAATTACCACCTTTACATGCTTCTGAAAGTACAGACTAACAGACGTTCAACCCCTTGGTGGATTTAGCTCAAAATCTGATAGGCATCTACATTATAGTTGTTAATCCGTGTACCGAATTTCATCTATCTAGCTCTCTTCGTTTTGTAATTATCGTGTTAACTTACATTCGAACAGACGGACTTCCTCTGAACAGATTTTACTCAAAATTCGATAGAAATATGCAAATTTAGTGTAAAGACCATGTACCAAATTTCAGTCTGTTAGCTCAAAGCGTTTTTTAGTAATCTTTGTCACAGACAGACAAACGGACATTTTCTAAAAAGGTGTTTTCCGAACTCTGAGGAGCCTAAACCGGAAAGATTCGTCAAAATCTCGAGTTCGAATTTTTTAACGATTACTCTACTCTGTATACGAGAAAGTATTAAAGATGCCGACAGATCTTCAGATAGACAGACAAGAAATTTATACCTGAATAGCTTAAATATCACCAGGTGCACTGACTCATACACAGTGAAACATAATTACAGTCAATTCACAAGTAATCAATCATACACGTTTATATTAGTTTCGTTCTTTTAATCCCGCATCGTTCTTTAAAAAATTGCAAAAACTGATTTAAAAGAAAAAAAAGGCACTGTACGAATTATTGCATTTTTCTACGGATCACTGCGATCAGAAATTTAGTTCTTTCTACTTTGCCAAATAGTCAGATAACACGGAAAAAAAAATTGCGCAATTAGCTGGTTCACACTAAATCAAATGAGACCATGATTTGTTTTTCTTATAAAATTTCTACAGAAAGCCTAAATTGCGAGGATGTTTCTGAATCAAGGTTTTAAAAAAAATTGAAATATTTATTCAATTTATTAAATATGCATGGATTAAGTCTCATTGACAAAAATTTTAAAATAATAATAATATTTTAAGCTGAATTTAGCTTCCGAAAGTAAAACTAACAGCAAATTTTTGTATTTAACAAAAATCACATTAGGAAGCAATTTCAAAACGTATTATTAATTATTTTAGCTAATCAGCTATGCAGTCGTTTTGGGGTTCATATGGCAAATAAATTCGTTCAATTACCTGAAACTTGAACACTTTGCTATATTTGATTTAATTATGACGAATCATATCGGAAAATCGGTACCAGCATGTTTGAAATGATGTGAAAGGGCCCAAATATTTTCTACAATCTTCGACTCATAATAACATAAACTATATTTTTTTTTCTTTAGATTTATATAAGCAATACTGCTGTTAAAGTAAATGAACTTCTTTGCATCTCCGAGACCGGAGTTTAAAGTTACTAGATCCATCTTAAAATATCTATTGTATTATTTCTAAACGGTACATTATTATAACTAAACTAAACCAAACTGAACTTGAAGTTTCCGTTAAAACTGGGAAAGGATAAATTAATGTATTCTTAGGAAAATTTACTAACTTTAACTGTTTATTATCTTCTCGTGTAACGCTGTAGTAATGACTCTAACTTGAAACGTATTCAAATTAGAATTCAGAGATATTTTGGAAATGAAGCATTGGATATTTTATTTTTCTTCTGCTTTTCATTAATTGAATCAGGGATAAATGACGTGACTCTTACTGACTACAAAACTAGTATTTTTTTAAAAAAACTATTTTAAAAAAAAATTACTTTTTTTTACTTTTTTGTATAAAAGATGAGAAATATTTCTTAATCTTAATATTAATAATTAGATTTAATAATTCTTAATATTAATAATCAGATTAAATAACAGTATGACAATTTTGCATAAGTTAAATAACATAGACACATCTAAAAGAAAAATTAAAACAATAAAAACATGTATATAAAAAAAATGGGAATTTCCACTTAGTAGAAAACAAAATATAAGCAAGGTTGAGCTGTTTTAAGAAATAATAATAACTTTTAATTTGATTTAGGCTCTCTGGAGAAGCGATTGTCAAAATGACAATAACAATCTGCAGAAATTTTTTTAGTAATTTAGCTATAAGCTTGGGAATTTTACTAATACTACGCGTTAAATGATATAAACTTCAGTTAAGAAAAATAAATTTTTCATAAATTAAAATTAACGTAGAATTATTTGAGATCAGTCATGCCACAAAAAAGTTTAGTTAAATTTTCAGTAATTTGATTTGAGCTAGCATACTTAAAGTCTATACATGCCAATAATATTGAGAAATCTTCATCATCAAAAACTTGACTAGTACTTTTGTAAGAAATGGGAAAATAAATCCATATTTATAGATTACATAATTAGTTTTTTATTCATTTTGTGTATTTTATACCATAACTATTTTATTTTATATTCTTTGACACTACAAGTGTTTAGTTAAAAATTATCAGCGCAAAAATTAAAGCAATTAAATTAAATCATGTGTGAAAGAATAACAAAAACTACATTTACAATGGAAACTAATAACATCACCAATATTAATAAAAATATATCAAGAAAAGATTTTGTTTGAAATTTTTATTAATAGTTTTCTATTATATTTTTACAAATTTTTATTTAATCACAAATGATTTATGATAATTTAATATGAGGCACTTTATACTGGAACTATCGGACCAGTCAAAATGACTGGTTGATTTCTGGTAGAATTTAAGTCACTATCGATCTCTAATATTTCTAGTAATAATTTTATACTTCTGACTTTCATAATTTCATTCCAACCTCCCTTTTTTAAAGAAGGGGGGGGGGAGTATTGTTAGCTTTGCGACAAAGGGTATAAAGATGCAAAAACAGATGTTTGTTTCAGGTCTGAAAATTTTCTGAAACGACAAATGAAGCACCTGCTTTGGGTTCCTTTTACTGTCTACAAGAATGTGGGGAGGGGGGGGGGGAGGAGTGAAGAAGGTCACCTTGCCAGCAAGAGTTTTACGGTTCCTCTTCACTTCTGTTATCACAATATACCATGTTTGTGCTGTGTGATATATTATCTAAGCATCTGGAATTACTATGTTCACATAACATGAATATGCCGACATTTGTTCCATAGAAGCATCTCTATACACAACGCAAGCCCGAGTGCCCCCCCCCCCCACCTCAATATGAGTCGCAATTTGGCGCGTTCTTACGATTATTGAATTGATATCATTTACAAGACAATTCTTTATATTTTAATATAATGCAAAATTCATTTTTGGGCGGTAATATTTTTGGAAGTTAAAGCGAAAAAATGCCAAAATTCGGC
This sequence comes from Argiope bruennichi, assembly GCF_947563725.1. Lineage (NCBI taxonomy): Eukaryota > Metazoa > Arthropoda > Arachnida > Araneae > Araneidae > Argiope > Argiope bruennichi. The sequence goes on along the minus strand of NC_079159.1, from coordinate 56,735,089 downwards.
TTAATTTTTAATTAATTAAAATTACAAAAAAAAAAAAAAACGTTTGCACATTTTCATTCTCCATGATTAATATATTTCAAATTCGGTAGCCGTAGATAAAACAGTATGGCCTGTAGAGCAACAATACACATGCATACACACACATTCATCTTTATTATTAGTAGAGACAGGCAGATATAATTACAAAAGCACCAAAAAACCGAATATGCGCGCCTTCTTTCCAACTGATTGAAATGAAATTTTGACGCAGAACTGCAACTGTAGTCATAAAATAGCAAACAGAATTTCATATATTTAAGTCATTGAGGTTTTTTTTTTTTAATATTGCATATTTACATGCTTGTGAAAGTAGACCAACAGATAGCGAACCCATTAACGGATTTAGTTTCAAATTTGATACATATCTATATTTTTGATGTTGAATCTGCATACCAAATTTCATTTAGTTAGCTCTCTTTTTTTTTCCTGTCATCGTATTATCTTATGATCGGACAGCCGGACACACATTCTCTGATTCAAAACTTGATAGAACTCTATTAATTTGTTGTTAAGACCACATATAAAATTTCATTTGTCTAGATCGAAACTTTTTTTTAATTATTGATAACAGAGCAGACAAACGTTTACAGACAAAAGTTATACTAAAAATGCATTTTTCGGACCTGAATTGGAGACTTTTGAACCAGATCTGAAATGTGGAAATTCGTCAAAATTTCGAGTTTGAATTTTTTGACAATTAAAATACTTTTTTTCCCCTTTTTTATACCCCGAATATGAGAAAATGAAAATGGGAAATCTAAAACGTAGAGCTTTATTAAGATTTCGAGGTCGAATATCTTGACATTTATGTACATGAGAAAGTAAAAATCGATATCTTCGACCACTCCGACTAGTTTAAAATCCCTCTTTTATTTTAATATATCTTTTGACAATGCTTTTTTTAGTAAATAAAATTGTGATTTAACCATTCGTGAAGCGAAACTTGACGTAATTTCTCAAACGAATACGACCTTTCAGTATTTGTGAACAAAACTGGAGTGATAAGGAAGAAAATATTAATAATTGTAGAGAAAAATCATCGTCGGTGGTTTTTAAAATCGACTGGTTCAATTGGTATTATAATTTGAATTAAAAACAGACGGTAAACGACGATGAAGATTTCAAACGATAAAAAAAGATGTTGTATGTTATAATATTTTCTAAAAAGTAGTTTTTACGATAAAAATATTATACATGAAATAATTTCAATTACATGCAGCGTCGTGTATATTAACTAATAAATTATTAAATGCAACTAATTTAAAAATAAATGAATTTTAGCATAGGATGATTGTTAAGTAAGACCAAATTCTTTCAGTTTTCTATAAAATCTTGTAGTAAATGAATTGGTAATATCTTCACAATTTAGTTTCTGAGGCAGAATTTTCAAGAAGCTCAAACAGATACGGATTTTACTTTACGGATCTGGACCTTAAACGTGTTAGAATTTTTAATCATGAGTAAGAATTTTATATAATAATAATTACAGAATGTTCAATGGAAATGCGACCGGGTACAAGGGTTGGCATATATGCCCCGACGCCAATATTTAGAGGGCACAATAGTGACAAATCATTAATGAATTATACATTTTTAAAGTAAAATTAAACGAGGGACTGAAAAATAATACTGTGTCCAGGAAGCCAATAACCCTTTCGAAGGCAATGATGATGACAGGGAGGGCAAAAAAAAAAAAAAAAAAAAAATGTTATTTACCTGTTATCTTCCAAATGTTATTTATTTTCGCTATGTCTCGTGGGCTGAATATAATTTTAAATTGCTTAATGTGACATGCATTAAAAAAACAAATACACATTTTCTTTTTTCAAATATTAATGACTCAATGGTATAAGTCTTCGGTCCTGTAAGGCTCAAACTCACACACTCATTTTATTAGTAATAGAAATTAGGAAATTTAAAAAATTAAGTTTAATGAACTAGCTGTAAATTACAATTTTTATAATATGGAATTACATTAGTAAGAATTTTTCTTCAATAGAGAATGAACATTTTTAATTTGTTTAAAAATAAGAACAATACAATTTCGTGTTAATTTTATAAGCATTTTGATTTATCGATTTACATAATCTGCCTCAATTTGGGCACAATATTTTGTTAGTCTGATCTGATTGATCTCTTTTAGGCAGCAGAACAAAAATATACTTCAAAATTCGATTTAGATTTTCCATCAAAATTTTAGTTTGATCACATAGCTTTTGAAACGATTTATTACCACACAAATAGAACAAACCTTCAAATATACCGACTAGGATTGCAAGGATACGCCAATTCTTAAAATCCTGATAACCCTAGTCAGGTACTTTATAGTAGACTTAAGTATAATGCTTCTTATAAGCATCATAGTTTACGTTTGTAATAATAAAGCATTTCTTAGAATAAATAACTAAATCTGTTGCTATTTAATCAAACGAGTATCGTTGAGATATCACATAATATATAATTATTCATTTCTCCAACGTCTTTCTTCCTTCCAAAATCAAGATGACGAAAATTCAGCCTACGCCACTCTCCCCCGAAACCAAAACTTCCCCATTCCCGCGCAAACCCAAACCGAAATCTGTTGCGTCATTGAATGTAGCCATCTAAAAAAGAGAGACAAAGAAAGAAAAACGTTGAAGCCGGGAAGAACTGTTTACTTTTTCATTTTATATTTGAACTATTTATAAAGTATCAAGCGTGAGAATTGTCCGGAGCCGTTTCACAAACAAATAAAACCATCATCACGTTGAACAAAGGAAAAGAGGGCGTTTCACTCACTATGATGGGAGAACAATTTAGGAAGATGTAGCGGTAACTTCCGTTGAAAGTAGTTGGCTGCTATTTTGGCACTCATTTTAAAACTCGGGAGAATCATGTAGCAACCCTATAGGATGAAGCTAACCGCATGATGAGTTTCTTTCGTTTCGAGAAACCGAGGAAACCGGTGGATCACACAAGTTTCTTTTTTCGAAATTTTTCTTCCCAAACCCCCTTTTTTTAATGGGCGTTACTAAATTCCCGATAAGAATTCTATTATGAAAGAGTAATAATCGATTCAATGTGCGGTTATTCATCATAGCTATTTCTAAATTATTTCAATTTTGATTGAAGTTATTGTCTTTTTGAGCTGTAAAATTACTTCAGATAATAGTGGTTTTCAGGCGAAATGCTGGATTCATATTTGTGTCAAATTTTAGGTTAAAAAGTCTTATCTTATTCTATTATTTAAAAAATCTGTACAATAATAATAACGTATTAAATACGTCTTTATATTTACAAATAATAAAAGAGAATATGTGATTATAAGTATTCACACTACAGAAAAGGCCGTTAGATCTACAGCTATCAAATACTTTTACTTTTGAAGGTGGAAGTCAGTGTTACAAAGCAATTTTTTCCCAATTTTTATTAAAAATTAAACGAAATTCCACAATAACTCATTTAAATAATGCAGCTCAAAAATGAGTTTTGCCTCATATTAAAATTTTTAAAAATATCTTTTCATTGATACCAATTTTTTGCTGTGTGATGTTTTCTGATTTTAATTAATTTTAAAATATGTAAATTTTATGCATATTTTGCAACTATATATATTTCATTACATAAATGAACCTCGCATCGTTTTCATCGTTGCTACTAATAATTCATCCTAAATTTTCCCCCTTTATTGATGATCAAAGTACGAAAACAGAAACTAATGTTCAATGATCTTCAGTAAAAGGCATGCATTCAATAAAAATTGTGAAATTTTGTTACATTAACCATTATTACGTAAAGGTTGTTGTATTAACTTACGTTTTTAACCGTTACTCAGTTCTGAAGTTAAGGTTTAATTTCAGAACTGAATAATGATTAAAAAAATTTTAAGTAAGTACATAATTTTAATTAGTATTTTCAATATATACTTAAATAGTATATGATATTCTGAGTTGAAATGCATTGCGAAGAATTAACGCAAGAATTTTCTTCATAAACTTAAGTTCATTGTTATTCCTTTAAGTTGTGCATTATATCTGTGTTGTATCATTGAATAATTTCTATTTCATAATCAGAAGAAGTATCATACCAGTCTTTTCACAGTTTCCTAACTGAAAAGATGATGTAAATAACAAAATTCTTTTTAATTAACAAGAAGTAATTTGTATGTTTTCCGAAGACGCATTTTCGAAATCCGATTCGTTCCCCGATAGTTATTAAGTTTAACATCTACAAAAATTCCAAGAAATATTTTTTTGTTACTGTAATAATAAACAGCGGTGTTTTTTTTGTTTTTTTTTTCTTGCAGTTTATAAAAGCAAATCTTGTATATAACAGAAAGCAGAATGTAGTGAAAGTTCCAGTTTTCTTGTCTGCCCGGACAAATAACGTTTCGTGTTTTTGAAGAAAGGATTTCCAAGAAAATTGGGGTGTCGAAGAAGGGGATTTGACGCTTTATTGTGATTGGTTACATCCAGGTTCCTTTTAAAAGCTTTGTAACACAACAGGTGGGTTGTTGATAAAGGAAGACAGATACTGTTTGACAACAGAATGTAAAACCCCCTGCGATTTTGTGCATGAGTTAGGATGTGTTTAATTTGTCAAAATAGAGATAAGAGGAAACATGAAAAGAGGAGATATTTACATTTAACAATGAATTCCAAGGTCAAAGGTGAATACCGGAAATAGTCCGTGTCTCAAAGGTGAATACCGTTCCGCGTCTCATTCCTTAATGAGATGGAATCTGGGAAATGTTTTTGTCTCAGAATCCGTTGTCAAACAGTAATGATATGTTACCCCTTAGTGTGGTTTGACTTAACAAGTAATGCATATAGCACATGATTCATGCGTATAACTCACAATATTATAATAATAGTTAAAAGATTGAAACTTTTCAATCTTAAGCTTTTTCTTTCTCAAAATCATTTGAAGACTATAAAATATAGTCAAGGATAGAAATGACTAATTTTATTTCTCTTTAATTATATCTATACTCTTTATTACATTATGGATACTTTTGCGACTAGTTATATCGCTTGAAATATATTGATTACTAGCCGCCTTTGGCGACCAGCCGGTTCGCCAATCTTAATGTTCGTTAAAATTTTAATAATTAAATATTTTATGCAATTCCTACTTTAATAGCTTCTTCATCAAAATATTTTAAAACTACAAATTTTGATAGTCATATAATTCTCTCATAATATTATAAACGCCTTCAGTCATAACGTAATATGTATGTCTCTAATTTTCTGTTAGTTCCCGTAGAATTTATACTATAAATTAAAGTGGAAAGGATTAATCTGCAATTAATATAATAATATTTTTTACTGAAACAAACAGTGAAAACAGTCACTGAGCGTTTAAACTTTATGGGCACTAAAGAATATCTTTCCTAATTTATGTAATATTTCAAGAATTTGTCAACAAAATATTCTCAGATTCATTATGACCAGAACGATTAATTAACAATGTTTAATTTTAAATGCATCAAACACATAAGAAACATAAGAAAATAAAACGTTTCGTTTAAAATAATCGGTTGAAAACAGGTTAAAAAAAACTAAAAAAAAAAACGATGTACTTAAAACTATAAGCTTATACAAAAAATATATAACTAATATAAATACAATTTAATTACAAAAACATGCAACTAACCTAAAAATAATTTAAATCATCCGTTGATAATGGTTGTCATGTCAACAATCGGAACACAATGCGCATGCGTGAATTTTCAACGCCAGTTACGGTAACGCAAATGCGTGAGTTTTTCTACGCCAGTTGGGGTAACGCTATGCAAAGTAGAAATTTTTAATTTCCTTTATTCTGTTTTATTTTGATTTAAAAGTACTTAAGAATGAATCTGAAAGATCGATTAATTAACAATGTTTAATTTTAAATGCATCAAACATTAAGAAAATAAATAGAATCGTTTCAAATAATCAGCCGAAAAATCTTAAGCCTAGCCTCATGACTGTTGGGAAAAGAAAACCGAAGCCGTACTCAATTGGCGGTGGGGAAAATGAAAAGATTTTTTGGCGGGAAAATTAGTTTTTAATTAATAATTAAAATTCTAATTAAAATTTCAAAAAAAGGGCTATCCTATCTTTTAAGTTAGATCAAACTGCACACGGGGTGGAAATTTGATTAAAATCGGTTAAGTAGTTTAGGAGTCCATCGCGGACAAACAACGTGACACGTAATTTATATATATTAAGATGTTTGATTTTAATTAATTCTTTCGCATAACCTTTCTGATATCCTTGGTAACATCAGCAAAATGTTTGAAACTTTAATTTGTGATTAGCGTTATTTTAATTGCTTTACATTTGCTCTGCTCTTAATTTGTATAATCCTTTTTAATATAATTGAATAAAAATGTCAAAATCGCATGAAAATTGTAACTATCTACACTGTCTGATTAGATGTTGCTGTATGCCATGCTGTAAATTGATTTTTTTATTACTCATGCACAGTTCGTATCAACATTAATTTGGTTAGGCGCGATTGGCGTTTTTTTTTTTTTTTTTTTTTTTTTTTTTTTTGTGAGCATTTTTAGAGCTGGATTAACATATGCTGAAAAAAAATTAAAATATGGCAAGTATAATTCTTCAGCATATCGAATTTATTTCTTAGCTCCTTATCATTTTTGTGTAGTAGTATTTTCAGAATTTATAGGATAAAGATTCTAAAACTTTGCTTAATTTTTAATTCATTATAATTCTAATTAAATTTTTTTTTTTTTTTTTAATTTTTCAAGTGTCGATATGAAATTTGGTATCTCTAGGCTAAAAGGTTTGAATTGTACACACGCATCCACCTTGATTGCTAAAAAATAGTGCACGCAAATCAAAATATATATATATATATATATATTTTTTTGCCTCCACCAATCCCTCCTCTTTATCGTATTATGCTTTAATATATGTGAAATGAAAGTAGTACTGATTTGTATTTGTGACATTTCAAGAATAGATGTTAGGGACATCTGTATCATCTCTCCCTCCCTTTTCCATCGTTATTTTACGACTTTTATAGATTTAATGAGAGGAAAAGCAATAAAAATATTAAATTAAGATATTATTTTCTTTATTAGTTCTTACAGTAATTCCCACTGAACGTGTTTAATTTGAGGGTCTTTTCCACAGAAACAGTTAACAGAACTGCTGAAAAGTGTGACTAAGAATAATATTATAAGAATAAATAAAGATAATAATTTTAAAAAACTATGGTCTGAAGTATTATTTTATTCATTTCCCTCATCATATCTAGGTTTAATAAATAAAATAAGCCCACTAACAACGCGTATTTGCAGTGCGTCGCAAAACTGCTGGTTGTGGTCTTTATACATATTTTACTCAGTGTTACTATGCCATTCTATATGCTTGGTTACGTTTTTAAATCTTTTCGATACAGATGTCTTCCTTCTGTAAATATTACTAACAAAACTAGTGTGGTGTTAACCGTAACTTGATGGATATCATCGAACTCAAAACCACATTAATATAAAAAAAAAGCTATGAAAAAATTAGTAATTGATATTCATTTTTCGTAATAATAATATCGTCTAGTGAACTGCAGACGATAAAAATTGAAAAAGTAACTGAAAATGAAGATACACTAGAAAAGAATGACAGAAAATAAAATTAAAGAGTTTCTAACCAGCGATACCACTAATCATTAAGTTATATGAATATAATTTTTATGATTCTTGGTTTTCTAATTTGGCTTCATGCCAAATCAGCAAAAAAAAGTAAAACTTCTGCAGCAGATAATCGACGAAAATGATTTAATTCATCAGAAAAACAATTAATTAAAAATCAATGAAAGAAAAGAAATTTTGATTGTTTTTGTTTTAAATTGGAGAGAAATATTCGAATAAATGGATGAAAAATGTGAAAAATCTAAATAATTAAAAAGTCGGGTACAGGAAAAATTATTTTTACTTTTTCAAAAATTCCTCATATTTCAGTAAATTTCATCAGAGATACAGAACAAATTTTTTTAATGCGACAATTAATTTGTTCCCTTCAATTCTCTCTCTCTCTTTTGTATAATTATTAGAAACGATACGACATTAAAGTAAATGCAACAACAACAAAAAAAGTAATTCCAAACGATAAAAAAATACAAAATAAAAAAAAATTATATTAATTTTTAAAATTCTTGCTTCGAGGTGCATTGAGTCATGATTATGACTACATGTGTGTCAAATTTCAGGGCTACAAGTACAGTAAATTTCTCTGGACATCACAGACGCATATACGAAAACATTTCTTTTTTTTAAAACATAGATATCAAATTCATATATGTTTGATTTAATTATTTGTGCATTTCTTATAGTATCAGTTTTATATGTAACAGTCCAACTAAAGTTGGCTTTTATGTCGTAAAATATCTACAAAATAAAACTAATGCAATCAAAGTACGTAATGATGTCTTGAGGTTCTTTTTATTGAACTTGAGGAGCAGTTTCTGGAGAAGTAAGTTCATTAATTATCATATTTTGCAACTTGCTAATGCCTTTTATATTGAATTATTAATTCAGATAATCGTATATCGTTCTATCACAACATGTTTTTCTCCCATATAATTGGTTATCATATTGAGCATGAAATTAAACTCAGATGTAAAAGAATTCCATTAAGAAAAAAAAAAGCATTCTGGTTGAATTTAAGTTTATATTTTAGTGTGATAGTTAAAAAGCGTATCAAATTATCCTGACTATTATAGCTATAAATAGCTAAAACAGAGCTATAAATAAATTGCACAGAAAAATTCTTGTTTTAAAGTAGTTCTTATTTGATAACATTTCCAAGAACAACTGATGAAATTTTCTACATAATTCTCAAATTTGAGATAGTAAAATTAATTTTGAAAATGAAATGCAAAATAAAGTTTCGAATTTTTCCAAATAAAATTAAAAAAAAAATTATAAAATTTCCATCAATGGGTTGAATGCGGGCATTTATTTAAAATTTCCATTTAGTAAAATTTCTTTAAAGTTTTCTGTATTTCTATGATCATGTACAAAGGATTTATTGCATGCTTATTAATTCGAAATGGTCATGATTAGAGTGCGCCAATACCATGGAACGATATTGATCATGACTGTGGTATTGAGGCACTCTAATTGTAAATAGTTAATATTGGATAGGCACTCTAGTTAATATTGAATTATTTATACGTTTTCATTATTAATTCATTTTCTGCGAAAAAAATAGATATCAAGCCTTTTTTCTACAAGGTAGATTATAACTCTCTTCATTTCAGATGAATTCGAAAAGATATATAGATTCAGTTTTCGATTCTTCAAACAGCTGTTCTTTTAAAAAAAAATGACAGCATTATACGAGACACACTCTATGCAAATTACTTGATGTGTTTGTTATCTATGATGAAAACAAATCTTTCAAAATACTCTACAATCAGACTGATGGACTTTGAGCCACATACATACGTTGTGACTTCTAAGACTGTTGAATTAAATTAAATTGCTTTTCAAGCAAAGATTTTTCTGACCATAATTAGATTTAAAAAATATTAATCAAAAATGTACTATCTTCTCATAGTGACTTTGGAGCTTATTAATATTCAAAAATTATTTCTTGATTACTTTAAAATTTCAAAAAATAAGACCTTCTGTGATAGTGATTTTATTTCCTTAATTTTTTTTATGCACTATTAATTTTTAAAGTATTTAAAACATATTTCATAACAGTACTTTTCATTTGATTAAGTTAGACAAAAGATTTCATTTCATTAAATTCAGGCTAAAGAATTTTACAACAAGAAGTTGGCATCATTGGAAAGATAATTTTTATTTGACTTTATGACGAAAATATGTTTTTCTTTTGGACTTTCCGAATAAAAATTACTTTTGTCCGGAAATATTTTCGGAATTTATAGCGAAAAAGCATCAAAATAAAGATATTTTTTAATTAATTAAAATTTTAATGAAAAATAACAAAAAACGCTACGAGGTATACATTTCTGTCTTTCAAAGTATGTCTGTCCACATTTGAAATCTTTGACCAAACGACCTGGGCTATAAAATCCAAACATGCACACACACATTCATCTTTGCCAGTAAGGATTAAAAAATTAATTTGCGTTTTTAGAGATCTGGAGTTGTCTCAGAAAAGGTACCGAATATGCATTCACATATTAATGCTATGCAATGCTGAAAAAGCCACAGTTAGTATGAAATAGATTATTTACAGAGACTATATTTTTATAATTACGCATTGCATTAGTCATTTTAAATATTTTTAGGCTATTAGATTTTTCAAATTTACAGAAATCTATTAAAAACGACTTTGGTTGCATAAACTGAGGCTTAATGCCAAGAACTATAACAAACAAATATCTCACACCAGATTTCTTCTCTACACAAACATAGAATATTTGAACCTGCATAGAATTTGTTTTACAAGCGTAGCAAACTCAAAGATGAAAAAGAAAACAAAAAAGTCTAGTTCATGCCATTATTATAATATTATAAATGTTCTTTATAAATATTGAAAATAATATTGATAATCTTTATAAATATTGAAAAGTGAAATGAAAGAAAGGACATACACGGCATTAAAATATTTTTTCAATTGTAAGAAGTTACAAATATAGATATAACTTCATATGCAAAATATTATTCTTCAAGCAAAATAAAAAATAATAGAACATAATGGCAATATATATTAATCACTTTTTTTGAAAACTTTTTAATAATCAACTTTTAATAAGATTTAATTCTTATAATAAAAAAAAAATGAATTTTGTAAAAATCCATATTCTATATCTTCTCCATTAGTTAATATCCTTTGTCAAAATTCAAAAATCCAGAACGTCTCAGAAGGTACGTTAAACTTATGATGGATAAAAAAATATGCATATAAGATTAAATTAAAGACTTAATTAATTTTTTTCGAAAATGTCAGTCTTATTAAAGTTATAACGCCGATCAATATACGAACGTAATAAAGACATTAAAAGTTTAAATCCCAACATTAGAGATAAGTTAAAAGCTTTTTTATTTTCACTTAGTAATTTCTTTTTTGACAGCAAATATCTTAGCTTTCACAATAATCCAATTAAAAACCCCTATTCTTCCGACAAAAGATTTTAAACATGTTAAAAATTATTTTAAATATTCAATTGTTCTGATGCATTTGGAGGTATAAATGCAGGTATAAATTTGGCTGCTGGGTCTAAAGGGTAGTCCAAGATTAAGCTAACATAAAATAAACATAATTGATTTAGGTTTATTTAATATAATCTAGCTCTGTATATACATAATTATTATATACCACATCTAACACGGTAATCACCACGTCAAGTCCGTTTCACTGGTAAATGTATTTATTCGGGCCATATAAATCTTTTCACGCTTCACAAGTTTGCGTAAATAATCGGTCAATTCTTATCCGTAACCGGTAGGTTCCAATAAGATTTTGCGTTGTGACGATTAATGTATCAAACTTATTACGGTTTAAATTTTCAAAATACTTATTATATTTATTTGTATCATTAACATTATATTAAAATTACTTGATTATTTTTATTTTGTGTATATGAAGAGTATTTTGAGAGCGAATTACAATCTTCGCAAATTTCAATGTTGAGATTTTGATGAACATCAAAAATTTGCGCTTTATCATTCAAATTAGTCATCCCAGTGCATAAAACTTGGAATACGAAACTATTCATCTTTTTTTTAGCTAATAAGTTGGTTAAATAGCACATGAGACAGAATATCTGCCAAATGTGATAACCCAGCCATTTCAATTGCAATTGCCGCGAAGTATTGGAGTGAGAGCAGACTGAAAGTAGTAGTTTCTGTTCTGTTCTCATTGACCAATAGACTTGCTACAGGAGGGGTAGGAGAGAAGTGGATGCTACTATTCCGCAAATCACATGGGATCACGTGACATGACGTTTGTGCACTGGAGGAGCTGTTTGCGCAGATAAGCCAAAGAGTGGAATCAGAACTAGCAAAGCGAAGGACGCTGTTGCATTAATACGCACTTACATTCAGAGTTAAACTGATAGTATTTACGGTGTATTTAACCCCTCACCCTTTATCGGTATATTTACGAAGAAGAACTTAAAAAATTTTGGAGTCACTGTTTATGGGTAAGTTTTGTTTAATTTTTATATTTCCTCATAGCGAATACATTTTTGAAGCCGGCATGCAAACAAAGCTCTGCATTTAGAATTGCGCGCTAAAAAGACAAAAACATGTACATTAAATAATCGTGCGTAGGTAGTAATTTTTATCGGCACGTGGTATTCACAGCTTTTTTTAACAATTAATATGCAAATTATAGTTTTTTCAATTGGTTTTTAGTCTATTATTAAATTATATCAATAAATTGAATGAAATCGAAACGGAAACACGTGGGTTGTGTTCTTGTTAAAATGGTATCGGTTTGGAAAGAAATCAGTTACGTAATTTGGCGAGAGTTTTTTGCAGAGTGTTGCGATATCTATCTAACAAAGTTTTGATTATAATTCTAAAATGTAAACGTGATAATCGGAATTATGTACTTTTAACATATAATAAGTGCGCGAATTATAAAAATGTAAGTTTTCGCGCATGTAAGTGGAAATGAGGAGAAGGTAATGTTTTTAATGTATCATTTTACCAAGAAACATGATTTTAGTTCTATGTTGTGTTGGAAAATGGATTTTTCTTTGTCCGTTTTTCATACATTCTGTAAAAACAAATTTAAAGGAGAAACTTTTAAAATATTTTAAGTTGATTAATTAAAAATTTTCCTTATGTTCTTCCATAATAAGTTGTATCTTGTGTCTGGCTTTGCTATTAGTATAGTTCTCATTGAAATTACGAGTATTATATTATTGATTTTAAATAATTGTTTTAAAATTTTTGTTTAGTAAATTGAAATGTGGAATTCTGATAAATTTTAATCCTTTGGTTTGTTATATATATATATTTTGAAAATGCATATCCTGGGAGAATATAAGAAACCATTTTTTTTTTTTGTTGTTGTTGTTCTAATGTGTAATAATTTAAGGATTATATGTAATTTTCAGATGACAAATTGAATTCATTGTTTGGAAAAGCTATCTTATGTTAATATATCATTGAAAATAGTCGTATGATTTTATTGCTTTTTGATGTAATTTGTTTGAAAGAAAATTATTTTTAAAATTTGTTATCAACATTCAGTGTAGTGAAGATATATATAATTTCAAACGTGATTCAATGCTTATATCTGTCATTATGCTGTTCATTTGTAATGTCGAAGCATTATTTTTTTAAAAAAAGTATTGTCTGTTTGTGTTGTAACTAACCATAGAAATTAAATAGGTATGTTTTAATCTTATAGATAAGGATATATTGAATTGTATAATGATTGTCCTGTGTAATATTAGTTTGTAAAACATGAAATAAAAATCTTTTTTTTTTTTTTTTCTTGCATAGTGCATTAAAGGTTGGTATTATGTGCACGATGCACTTAATAAATATTTATTTACTATTTTGATAAGAAAATGTCTACATATACTTATAGTTTATATATATGAATGCTGTTTTTGAAAGATTTATAAAGTAATCTTATTAACAGTGTGCTCGGTTACTAATTAAAAACTGAACCTTCTATTATTTTATTGGGTAATACATCTTGTACGGTAAAATTTCCTAGTTCAAGAAATGTATCTTCTGAATAGTACATCTACTTTATTTTGTAAATTTTAATTTTATTTTGTGTATAATAATTATCAGGTATCTTATTGTTAAAATTATAGTATTTATTCCTTATAAGATTAATGCTGTGAAAGGCTTTTAACATTTAATCTTCGTCTTACATGAAATACAAATTATTATTCTTGAACTTGTAGGAGAGAAAAGTAGAGGAGTATGTTTAGCATAATGAAGCTCTGGTATTTATTTTCTGAATTATTTATAGAAAAACATATAGCATTAAAATTATTTGTGCTTCTGTTGTTGAGCAATATTTTTTTTTTTTTCTACAAGCTCTTCTTAATTTTTTTATTAACCCCTTTCTGGACATTTGTTCTCTATTTTCCTTAGAACTGAATGCAGCATCCTTGCATTATCGTAAAAAATTTTCTGAATGATTATCGATTCGCAAATGCTTTGTGCTTTTGGAACAAAATGGTTCCCTCCTACAGGTGGCATTATGATCCATGTTTATTTGAAAAGACTGATCCTGTTAGTTTGTTGTTGTGACTTATCCCACCTGGTCAACAGTAACATCAAACCAGGTCCACGAGTCCGAACGACTTCAAACAATGTAGCACAGACTCAGGAAAACGAGTCACGATAAAAGGGCCTAATATGTAGCTCCTGTTAGTTTGAAAGATTGGCTTCTCTACTAGAATAGATTGGACTTGCATCTATTTGTAATTGAATTGCAAATATGACGAGAAATGCATGTTATTGTATATAAAGATGTGTGCTCATTTTGAAGTGGTTATTAGTAACTTCTCATTTGGGATTGAATATTCTAGTGGATATTTTAATTAGGATCTGCATCAATAATTTAAATATAGGCACTTTCTATGATAATACATTTAGATCTTTATTTTTAAGATTAAATAACAAGAATTTTAATTTTTTATTATAAATGAAAATAAAATCTATTATCTAACTTTTCAAAAAATTTTTATGCGCATTGGCCTTAGCTGAAGAAAAGGGTCCAGTTGTTATAAACAGAGTTGGTGCTTGCCAGGTTTCATTCTATGGGAACACTTTTTTCTGATTTCATCCATTCCAAAAGTGTTAATAAAGATATGGGTGATTTTGTGAGAAATGTACAAAAAATAAAATATTATATAGTGTATAGCATTTGTTATACTATAGAATAGAAAAATTTCTAAATATATATTTTTGTTACAGTGTTGAAAGAGATGACACGTATGAGGAGACGACTTCTTGATGATTATATTATACCAGCTCTTAATTCTGGGACATATAAAAGTAAATTGTATTGGTTGAACAAAGAGAAGGGGATTTTTAGGATCTATTGGAGTCACAAAAATGCTGCGAAATGGCAATCCGAGGACACAATTGTTTTCCAGGTATAAATTTTAGTTATGACTCTAGAAATAGAATGAAAATCCGAGTTGTGGTGAAAACTCTTAGCAAAAGTTTCTAAGACATGGTAGCTGTCAGTTTATGTAATGGAGTACTGTAGTTATAGTTTAAGTCCTGTAACAGTTAAATAGTGTAGTCACACTCTCTAATTTAGTTTGAATTTTTGAAATGTAGATTTAATTACACTATTTCTTAATTTTAATGGTCCCTACACGTTCTGTAATATCAAAAACTGGATTCTAGGTCGATATTTAGCTTTAATATTTGTTATCTGTGGAAGAGAATACAAACCTCACTAGTAAACTTAAAATTGGGGATATGCATTATTTTAATTATAGAAATATAGTGAAAAGAATTTTTAAAGCCTTTTGTCTTCAAGATATCTTGCATTTATTATTTTTTTGCTACTTATGGGAGTTAGAATCTTATAGCATCATGTAATTTTAAAAGTAAAGCCTTAGAGGAAAAATAATAGCAAACTTCACTAATAATAGTTTCACTGCTATTTGCTTTCTTTCCTAATTTCATTAGTTCTTTTAAGAATGAATTTTAAAGAATGAATTCTATAAATCAAATAACGTCAAGATGTTTGTGCATGCACACACACACACACACACATAGAGAAATTATTAAAAATTTTAAAAAAAATGTTAGGAATTATTAAAACTAGAAGAAATGCGATTTCTTTAAAAACATTTTTTTTTTTTAAAGAAATTATAACCAAAAAATATATTTATTCATTAAATTATTTATTCTTAATTTTAGGTATAAAATTTGTATAGTTTATTACAATTCAACAACAATAATAAATATAAGATTTCTGTCAGTGAAATCTTGATTGAAGGATTCCTAATGGAATTAATGAATGTGACTAACAGATATGAACCTTATTTTTATTACCAAACTATTACATCTTTTCACTTATTTTGAATTGTTTAAATGTTTGTAAAGATAGAATTTTGTAATTTTTTTTTTCGTTGGCTTCTTAATGCAATTCTGAAATTTTGTACAGTTAAGTGTATCCAGTGGCTGTAATATCTTTAAGTATTCCCAATTCTTAATTATCAGTTAGTTGATTTATTTTAACTAAATTTTAATTCTGAATGAGGGGATATCATGTGGTACTGAATTGAAGATTATGAAAAATTTATTTTATGGTTCTGTCATCATTTTAAAAAAAGTTTTTAATTAAAAATTTTATTTTTTTATTATGCTAAGGATAGAAAAGGATGCTCTTCAGAAAAAAAGCTATCAGAATAGGAAGCAATGGAATCAAAACATATATAAAAATTTAAGCACACAGGATAATGCTCGTAATTAATTTATTTAACATTCATTAAAACATCAAAAAGTAAAATATATCGTAAATGTTAATTTAAAAATTTCAATTTGCTTGGGTTGTTTAAAATGCACCCTATTGGTAAAAGTTTTAATATTATGTTACTAAACGATATCAACGAAATATTTATAGATTCTTGGTGTGTTTATGCCATTCTTTTGAAAAGTATAATTTATATCCATTAAAATGCTGTTTATAAATTCATATTCTCTAATGAATATTATATTTATATTTGAAAATGATTTATTATTTCAAAATTTTGAAAGCTTTTATCTGCATGTTTTATTTTGTAGGATTGGGACAGACTTAAAGGCCATTTCAAGCCTGAAGGAAAAAATTACTTCATGTGCGCCAAGCAGCGCTTCAGGGCTGCGTTATACAAACTGAGTCCCTATGTTAAGCAGTTAAAGTGTCCAGAAAAATTTCATCGAGACTATCAGTTGGTCGCTGAAGGAAGCAGAAGGCGATGTGAAAATTTGTGTTAGTATTTAAACTTTTCAAAACTTAGTTCTTATGCTCATTAATTAAAAAAGAAGATACAGAACTGAGGATAAAATTCCGCATATGCAAATTCCCTCACTTTTATAATTAAATTTTTTCTTATCTTTTAAGTGACTAAACTGTCATTTTTTAAATCCTATGTTGATTTCAAAATCAAATAATTTATATCAATGTGTATATCTTCATAATTTTATAGTTAAATTTTTCTTAAGGTTTTGGGTTTTGATTAAATACACAACGCATACCTTAAAAGCAAATTTTTAATGTTAAGCTTTTAAATCAAAATAATTGTATATGTAAAAGGATAAAACTGCCTTAAAAAATGTATAAAATCTGAAATCATATATATATGTATTTTTTTTAATCCATAAAGCTCTTTGTGTTATGTGAATATTCTTTTATTGTATTTGCACTTTTTTATTTGTTAAAAAGAATTTATTCATTAAAAAATGAATTCAGATGGAAATATTATATATAGCATTTTGTATAACAATGTAAACAAATTTTTTCAGTGAGATCTAAATCTAAAGTGACTAAAAGGATACACCCATGTGCGATTCCAACATCTGTAATACGCAAAAACACATCATATATTGCAAAACCTGCCTCTGAAGACCAAACGCCGATGTCTCCGAGCCCCTCTATTCATACTCCAGAAGAGCAAAAGATCCTTGTACAGTATTCTACTTCAATGGAGAAACTGACTCAGCTGAGAAAAAGCCGACAATATGAAAATATGATTCAAGAAGAGATGCCTCAAAAAAGCACTAGGGAAGTTCATGAGACGTCTGTTTTAAGAGAGAATTCATCTTCTCGAATTCCTCATATTCCTCCACAGCCTGTACCTGTATATTGTTCTTACAAACAATATTATACCCGTAATCATCATCCACTTCAAGATTGTCCTGAAGTTTTCGTCAGTAAAATATACAGTGGTCCAGAAAATATGCCCCAAGTAAAGGTAAATTTTGGATTTCTAAAGATGAAATTAATTCATGTATCAGTTTAAACAATGAATGCAGCTTGGAACAGCCTTCAAAAAATTTTTTACTGAAATGCATGTTTTAATCAAATGAATTATTCTACTTTGTATCGGTGATTTTTTTTATAATTTTTTCATTAATTCAAAATTGCATGTAATTTCTTTATTAATATTATCAATAAAATTATTCATTATTCTATTGTTAAATTAATATTAAGCATTATTATAATAATCTGAATAATTTTCAAATCCTGTTTAAGGTTTTTGTTTTCCTGTTTTCAATTACCTAAGGAAGTTACATCGCTTTTAATTATTTTAGGAAATATATTGTGTTCAAGATTTATTAAGAACTGTAAAAAAAAAAAAAAAAAATGGATAAACAAAGATTATTTAAAAATACAAAGAATTGAGTTTATATACTTGAATTAATTTTAAAGACCTAGAAATCTATTTTCATTTAATCATCTGGAACAATTTTCATCAATTTTTTTAAAAAAAAATTTAAGTATTTTTGGTAGAATGAGTTATGTTTAATTTTTAAGCTGTGCACATTGATTTTTTTTTTTTTTTTTTTTTTTTTTTTTTAAAGAAAGAGTAGAAAATTGCAAATAAGTCATTCGAAAGCGACATTCTTTTCAATGATATCTAGGAGAGTTCAGATTAATTTCATTAAAATTGGATGTTACAAACCCCTCTTTTATACAAAACATTTTCTTCTTGATTTTTTTTTTATTTCAATATTTATTTATTGAAATATATTTTGTCCGAATCTTCATTTTGCATATAAAAAAAATAAAATGGGTGTTTTTTTTTTTTAATTTATAATTTATTTTAAAAGTTTGTTTGCATACTTAATAACTGTTTATATTTGTTTGAGTCCTAATTTGTTCAGTAATTTGATAATGCTGTGTTGTTTTTAGGATGAAACTCGAAGCTCAATGTATAATGCTGATGAAGATACATGTTCTGGTATACTGAACTTATCTGTGAAGTCCGATGTCAGTGATGCTCCATCAAGGTAAGGTAATTGATAATTATTTGTGTCGATACATTATTCTTGGTAACAAAGAAAATAATTCATATAATTGTTTAAAGTGTGGCTTAATAAATTCTTCCTCTAATTATCTCTCTTCAGCAAAATATACTATCCCCATCCCTTAATTAGAAGAGAAAGTTTTGTTTGATTTAACATTCATTTTTATTATGTTTAAAATTTGAAACAATCCTAGAACCATGAAATATGTTAGGAATGAAAGCAGTATTTAATCTTGTTGTTTGAGTATAAAATGAATTAACACTTCTTGTCCATTGCAGATGACTGACCGAAGGGTGGTTCATTCAAGGATGATTAAATCTTCAGAGTAATCTTAAAAGAAGTCATCCTTGATAATCAGTTTATTCTTGGACTTCTAAGCATGTGATCCATCATAAAGAAGATTCATCTTGTCGCATGCATCAATCAACAACACATGAAAAAATGCAACATTTCTAGATCAAACTGAAAAAGCAGGACTTTCTTTTTAAATTTGCCAAAAATTTTTCATCTGTTATTTGTATTATATTCTTGTATCGTTTTTTCAGTCATATGGAAGAGGTAAAATGATGAATTAGTGAGATGAAGCAATTACTTTTGTATTGCATTTTTTAGGTAAAATGTTATTTTCACTGCATGTGTTCTATTTATCCATGCATTCTTTTCACACATTTGTTTATTCATTATCTGGCTTGTATCAAGATTAAATTATCTGTTAATCTTTTTATGGATTTTTAAAAAAATATTCAATTGTAATTTAAATTCCCAAATTCTAGTTATCAAAGAAATTTATCACTTAAAGTCCATTTATTTTTGAAAGTAATAAAATAACGTGCATTTTCTTAGTTTTCATAGTTACATTTAAAATTGTCCCTTTTATAGGTGCATTATATGCTTTTAGGTCTTTTTATTATATATATATATATATAATGGAATAACTATATACTTAGTAAAAAAATGTATGAATCTAGAATATTAAAGCGCAAAGAATTTTGGCTTGTTAGATTTTCATTATAAATTAAATAGTTGAAATATTAAAGCGCAAAGAATTTTGGCTTGTTAGATTTTCATAATAAATTAAATAGTTTAATATCTTAAATTTGATGCTAAATTTCGAATTGTTTCTTTGTAATACATATAAGATTATGCACTTTTTGTTAAAAGTATGTCATGAACAGTGATGGTTGGTGTGATGCAGTTATGCATATGCTTAATTTTCTCAGTACTTTCTTTTTTAATACATTGTGAAAAAAAAATTTCATAGCAGCATATTTTTATGTGATGCTGCTAAGTGTTGGTAACTAATTAATTTTAATGAATTTGAATCAAATTTTCAATAACTTTTCCTGAATTTCTTACTACATATATATACAAATTTGATTGAATTGGCACTTAGTAAGGTTAAAATAAATGTATATTTGAATAGAATTTTTTTTTAATTTATAGGAAAATTTTATGGTATAATAAAAAAAAAAAAATGCTTGCTAATTCTTAGTGCGAGTAAACATTTTTAATTCATCTTGTTTTGTTTTCTAAGATCAAAACTTTTAAACAAACATTAATTTTATGTAAGATTGACTAATTTTAAATTGATTGTAATCATAACTGCTTGTAATTTTTTCCGATTCTTAATGTACCTCAAAAGACAATTTAGAAAATTCAGATGCAGGCATTGTAATTGGAGCAAGAATTTCCAAGAATAGAAAGGGGAAAAAGAAAAAGAAAAAATGGCAAAATAATTCTATTGCATCAGTCTGTAGATGTGTGACAGTTTTGAAAGGGAATTTAATTTTGGATATTTTGTGAAAAATCTTGTTGATGCTACACATATTTTAAACCAATTCTTAATCTGTTAGTGTTGAGCTCAATTTAAAACAGAGATTTCAATGAATTTTTTTATTTGTATCAAAAATATCAAAATATTTTTGAGGATTTTTATTTTAAAGTAAAATTATTGATAAAAAGTGATTTTAGAAAAAACTTTTTTTTAATAGTTTGTAACTTTAAACTTCTGTTCAAGAATTTTTAAAATTTTGTAAAATAAAGATTTTTTTGAATTCCTTCATTACTTTGAAAACCAGAAGGACAATATTTTTAACGTTAAAATCTCTGAAATGGTTGGTATATACGAATGGGGAAAATTATTTGCACATTGAAATTGATTTAGTAGACAATGAGATTCATTTTATTTAACTAAATATGAGAAATATATTTTATAAATAAGATGCTGAGTGTTAACAGGTTAAACTTTGAATCACAGCCAAAGATTTCTATATTTGTTCCAATTCAAGTGCTAAATTGTTTTCGAGTTGGACTTTTAAAGTCTTTTACTTCAAAAATACACTTTTAAAATTTGTTACCATTAAAAAAAATTTTTCACCTGGAAAATTTTTCTTAATATAGTGAAAAAGTAAATTATAAAAATGTTGTTTGAACAATGTCTTCTCATTCTTGTTGTACATTTAAAAAAGAAAAGTATTTTCATCTGTTATTCCTTACTTGTTTTAGTAATCTTAAAATTTAGTTTTATAAAATTTTCAGCAATCAGAAAAAATTAACTGTATTTTCCCTATACCCGTTATTCTGCTATCCTTTCTTTAGCTTGTATAAGTTGTAAATAAGGTTGCATTTGTATGCCAAGCAGAGGGAATTATGGCTGGGAAAATAAGCAACAATTTTTTCCTTTACAAAAATAAGCATATTTACTGACATACTGGATAAAAATGTTTTAGAATAGTAGTTTTATGCATGTGTAAAATTAATTTAATTATTAAGAACTGAAAAAAAAATGGATTGCTATAATTTTTGCAGTGACTTTGTATTAATTGATTGCCTCTGGTCATGACATTACATTTATGTCTATATTTAGCTTTTTTAGTTGTGCAAATATGTATGGTTAAATTTAAAATTTGTATTTAATCACTTAAGGTGCTTCAAGTTATTTTAAAAGTGCTTTTAATTTTTTACGGGTATGTCAAAAATTGGATTGTTTTGATTCTGCCTTCTGTTTATAATCTATTAATAAACAGGCATGTATCAGATAAGAATACCAAATAAGTTTTACTTTAAGAAAGTGCATTTAAGGAAGGAAACATGTTTATTACACAGAAAATATGCAAATAACTATTTCTTAATAGGATCAAAATCTGAGTAGAAGCTTACTATTTACATCACATAGTTATTGGCATCCACATGAAATAACTTCTTTTTCTTTTATTATGCTCTGGTCATTCAAACAATTATCTTTTGCAACATCAGAATATTGATAATACTGCTCATTAACTTGTTTAGTTTTTAATGTACCAGACAATCAGTTAAAAGTATGTGTGGCTACCAGTGTAATAAGTTAGGTCATATGTACACTTTTTAAATTTTAAAGTGATTTCTATTTGACTGTACACTTTGATTAATTTTTCATGTATGTATGGTATGAAATTTACAAGAGCTTTGTTGTAGATCGTAGATCAAATCTTGATGAAGAAATATTATAAATGGATTAGATTAAGATGTCCATAATTCATATTGAGTTTTTTGTATCTAGTCTTTTCATGTGCTCTTTATGAAATTTTCATCGCTTTCTCTTAGTTCAGATATATTTTCCTTAAGTTTTTATTGGTTTAATAAAATATCCTTCAAGAGCATTACAGGCTATAAGGTTATATTTTTCTACATATGTTTTTCTATGTTAACTGAACAATACTACCTCTTTTTTTAAAAAAATAAATTATTCTTTATAACGATTTTGTATGGCATCATGTCTTTTACATATTTAAAGATTAATCAGCCATTAGATTCCAGTCAATCATGTAAATAATCTTAAATTTTTTGAAATAAGCAAATCTTGTTTTAAAAAAATTCTGAATACAGTGAAGCTATTTTTAGATCATCACATCTTTGAATCCTCTCATGTTTGTAAATATATATATACTGTGTTATTCATTACAATTGTTATTGTTGAATATAACAATCAAATTTTTCATTTTAAAAATGCTTTTGCCAAATTTGCTATAAAACAATTTGCGAGTACCTTGGAGCATTTTTATAATGGGGGAATTTATTGTTACCTTATGTGCCTTTATTGAAACATGTTTCTTTATACATCCTGCTATTTGAAATGTTGTTTTTTCTTGACAATAAAATTTTTAAAGAAATTGCAGAATTTTTGACCATTATTGCAAATACTTGACATTATTTAATTGTATTCATTTATATTAGATACAATCTTTAAATTATGAGACTAAGGAATATTTGGCAGTGAAATTTTAACAAAACTCAAAGCATCGTTTGAAAATGTTTATTCCAGTGTGACAATAGTTATGAGAAAGCCACATTGTTTCCCCTTGGGTGTGAAAGTTTATATAAGACTGTGCTGCAATTTGGTATGAGAGTGGTGGTCAAGATTTTCCCATTGAAGTTTTCAGCAGACATACTTTTTTTTTGGGGGGGGGGGATTAACCTGTGTATGGGATAGTCTATGTTGGCGCTCTGCTTACTATTTGACTTAATAGCTACTAAATTTGGCACTTTTAGATGGTGGGAATGTGTACCTCAAAGCCATTTCTTAAGTTTTAATTATTTTTATTTAAATAATTATTTAACTCGCTTTTAGAATGGACTAAAAAGTATAAAATTTCATCTATCCCTATACATATTGTCCGAAAATTGGGGATGATGTATTTTCAAAATGATCAAATTGAGGCATTGATATAGAGCATATCGAGGCATTAGAAGCAAAATGAGCATTTCAAATGAGGCATTGAATATTTTTTTTCTATGTAAAAAAAAAAGAAAGAAAG
The DNA here is from genome assembly GCF_947563725.1 of Argiope bruennichi. NCBI lineage: Eukaryota > Metazoa > Arthropoda > Arachnida > Araneae > Araneidae > Argiope > Argiope bruennichi. Next base: position 56,711,341 of record NC_079159.1, on the reverse strand, counting down.
ACTCCAAGAGTAACTGAAGGAAAACACTCTCGCATCATTGCGAGACATTTATGCAAAACAGTCTTGCAATAAAATACCTGATTGGAAATGGATACATCATTCAATCTCGGATAATGTTATCGTTACCATATCGACTATTTGTAAAAAACCAATTATCTGAAAGTATTACAAATTTACAATTATTGCATTGAGAAAGGACTAAAAGACCCGTTTCATTGATTAGAGTACTAAATTTAGAACGCCATTTAGAGGATTGTTCAAAAAATGACAGCTCGTCCTTGATCGTGAACTGCGCTTGTATTATAAAAAGTGTCAAAGGAATTGGCAACCGATATATCAGTGGGAAGTAGCAATACTCGTTAAGCTGAGAGAATAACGTGATTCCGGAATCGTTAGTTCGACTTATTTTGCACAGAATCTTGTAATTGTTTCCGTACAAGATAAGGCAGTTCACCAATTATCGCTGAAAGATACAGATGAAAGACTAAAGTTAACTATATGTGCACTGGAACTTGATCCACAATTCTTACTGAACGTCATGTGAATGCTTGAAGTCCACTTTTCAACTGCAAGGTGACGTAAATACGTAATACGTACGGTGTATCAAAGCAACATCGAACCCTCCGGAGTACCTTACCAAGAAACTGCATTCTCGTAATGTGACTGGTCAGTTGGTCTAACCGCGGGTTTTCCTTCAAAACCCTTTCTTTTTTTAATATTATTCTATATCCGGCTGCGAGATCTTTACATCACTGCAGAAATGTATGATTCACTTTTGTAAAACTGTTATGCCTGCATCAAGGAAAGACCTGCATTAGATGCCGCCATCTTCATGCAGGTGGTGATCCGGCCCAATTCACACATGAAGTCGAGATGTTCCTGTTGGATACATTCATTGAAAACCGAGAAGTATGTCGTGGTTGTAAATTTAAGTGTCCCTCACAATTATAAAACTTGACCTCGGCAGAATTTTGATATAGGGATGCCTAAAGTCTCGTGTCTACCGGGACATCATCTTAAAGTCTCGTGTCTTAATTTCACCATACTGACGGGAGAGTCCTCCCGTCAGTATGGTGAAATTAAAAGACGTCATTCGCTGGTGCATGTGCCTGTAATTGTGTACTCTATGTTATACATTATTATTACTTTAAAGTTTACTTTTACCTATAATAATGATGAAAATGTGTGTTGGCGCGCTACAAGCCATATCGTCTGATATACAGCTACCAAATTTACCATATAAATAATTTGGAGAATGGGACTGTGCTCTTCGGGACAGTTTTTTGGAATTTTTATTAGAATTTTAATTAACCTAAAATTAAATGACACTATCGCGTTATTCTGTATTAACTACTGAAAATATTACAGGACAAAACTCATTTTTGCATCATCTTAAAGTTCAAAAAATAATTTTTTCAATGATACCAATATTTTAATCACATTTTCCAACAATTTATTTTGCCCAAAATGAAAATAAAATTTAATTTTCACGGGCACCTTTTGAATACGTGGGAAAAAATTGCTTTTATCAGAGCGTTACAATCATATTGACAAAAGCACAAATTGAAAGATTAAGTTAACTTTTACTGCAGACTAAACGCAGAAAAGTATAATACTGGGCTTACACTCGGTCAAGACAGCCAGTAGGCAGTGCATGCGTAGAATGGGTGAAAAATGCTGTTCGATCGAAGGTTAGTAATTGTCCCAACGGAACAACAACATGCCGCTGTATTTTTTTTCTTACTGCGCATGCGTGTGTAGAATTTGGCGGGTTTTTTTGGCATGAAAAAATTGATCGCTTATCTTAGATTAATTCCCACATTTTTTGCTCTTTGTTCTTTCTGATGCAAGGCTGGGGTTTTTTTTTTCATTTTATTTGCCATTTATTTTCTATAGATTTTTTTAATTTAAATATGATTTCCTGTTTATTTTTTTATTTTACCATATTTCTTTGTGTAATTATCCGTAATTTTAATACGATGCGCAGTGAAAAAGAAAACTTCAGGGACATCAAAATGGCTTAAAAAAATCTGCATCCTCACAGGATATTGAGGAAGAGAAGCAGCACACCTTTCAAGGTCAAGGCAGACCCACAAAAGGAAATCTCCATCACACAACTTTCGCGTGTACTGTTTTATTATTTAGTGTTTCATAGAAAATTGAGTATCTATTTTAAACGTTTTCTTTTTCAAAGTATGAATATACATTTTGTTATCAGCCTGCAATTTTGATCACAAAATAATATTGTTTTCATTTATCTAGTCGTTTCATTTTTGAGAATCCGTTCACATACATACAACTAAGCAAGCAGACTGATTATAATCCTGAAATGGAACTGGCCCAAAATTTAACATACATCCGATACACACAATAAATTTCTGATGATAACATTATGTACTAAATTTTATTTTCCTTGCTCCTAAAAGTTTAAAATTATCTTGTTCACATGCAAACGGAGAGGTATAAAGACAGACTTTCCTTCAGCAGATTTCGTTTAAAATTTGGCAAAAAAATTTGTTTCAGGAGTGTTGGTGCCAATAAGTCAGCAGAACGCTCCATCTACTAATTTGTAGCGCCACCAAGTAGTGAAATGGTATAACCCTTTTTAGTGTGCGTTGTGAGTGTTGAGAATAAAGGAATGGAGATACAGTCCAAGAGTTTGTATTTCATTTACATGTGATTAAATTTTCTAAAAACTGAGCTATCGAGAGCCAAAATATGGTCCGTCGAGCCGGAGACGTCTATGCATCTATTGAATAGTGATTCATGATTTGAAATGTGTGATTTATTAGTGGTGATATCATCGATGATGACGAACTTGGTGCGAAAATACCAAGAATGAGAATTCTGTTGTGGATAACTGGTCTCGAGTGACAGCAGTCCCAGCAAAAAGGTATGGGCAATATTTATTATCCTTTGAGTTATTAACTAATTAATTTCCCGAGATGAAGTTAATTTTGTTTTGATAAGTTATAATTAATTTCCCCAGATGAAGTTAATTTTGTTTGTTTGTTTTCTTATGGCATTAAGCCGATGGGGGACGTCTCTTGTTTTTTATAGTAGCGCCAACTAGGGCCAAGAGTACGACTTTGCCACTCACGCATCACTCATTCGCTTGCACAACCCCTTTTTACAGGAGGGCACATTCACACATCTCACAGATAGAACAGGAAGAACAACCATGCCCGAACCGGGACTCGAACCCAGGACGCCCAGGTCATGGGGAAGACGCGCTACCCCTATGCCAGGACGTCGGCGTTAATTTTGTTTTAATGAGTTTAGAATAAAATTGTGATAATATTGCTCTCTTGAATTATTTATTTAAAATGGCGGGTTTAGCAGAATTAAATAAAGATGAATTAAAACTCGTTGCTGAGGAGATAGGTTTGGTTGTTGCAGAAGGCATAAAAAGAGTGAAATAAAACGTTTAATTGAGGAGAGTGATGTGTTCAAAAATAACAACGAAGTTGTTAATGATGCTGTAGATCGAGTAATAGAAACCAAAAATCCGATCAGGATAGTGAAATAGAACTAGAGCGTCTTAGATTAGAGAGAACTAAAATAGAATTACAATTAGCGCAGTTAAGAGCTAATGAAAATAGTAATCAAACTTCCGTTAATATAGAGTGTAAAACCGAACCAGAAGAGTCACTGGATAGCTTATTAAAGTCTGTGAGAATATTGTGTATTAAACCACCGAGCAAAGCTCAGAATTGGGGTTTCTTTTTTACTTCGTTAGAGAGAGCATTCAGTACTAAAAGGTTCCTGAGAAGTTTAAAGCAGATTTTATTAAATTTATTAGGAGAAAGAGCTTCTAATATCCTAACTTATATTACTGAGAAAGATGTAAATAACTATGAAGAAGTTAAATCAATTGTACTAAGAGAATTCGAGTCAACAGCGCAAGCGGTTTTAGAGAATTTTAGAAATGCTTCTAGAGATAAGGAAACTCGTGTGCAATTCGCCTCACACTTAATGACGAGTTTTGAATATTATTTAAAATTAAGAGGGTTACAGATTTCGAGATCCTAAAACAATTGATAGTTTCGGATAAATTATTCCAAACACTGTACAAAGAAACAGCAACTCATATCAATATTAGACAAAATCAAAAGTGGTTTACACCTCTCGAATTAGGAAAAGAATGCGATTTGTATTTTGCTTCTAAAGGCAAAATCATAGCAATAAATTTAAACCAGCAACAAAAGTATTTTTGAATGAGGTGAAAAATAAAAATTGTGATTTATGCCTCAAGAGCGAGAATCATCTGTTGTATGCTTGCCCTCAATTTAAGAGACTTTCGGTTCCTGAACGCGTTGAGGTAGTGAAAAATAAAAACGCCTGCTTCAAATGTTTATCGCCTAATTGCAGCGTTAAAAAGTGTTCGCATAGAAATTGTTTCTGTGGCAAAATTCACAATAAGTTAATACACTTTTCGAAAGAAGCAAAAAATGTTTCGTCTTCGAATGTAAAAACTGTTGAAGTCATAAATAATTCGCAATCGGAGGGGAAAAATTCGGATCAAAGTTCGGTTTCCCCCAATGAGTGGAGTACGTCTTTCGTTGCAACAAATCTAATCGTAAATCAAAATGTAGACTGTAAGATGTTTAATAAAAGATAGATGTTCGCAATGGCAGGAAGTAAGGTGTCTTTTGGATAACGGTTCACAGTGCTGCCTCATGAGTCAGAATTGTATGCAGAGGCTACAACTCAAAAGTGAAAAAAATAAATCTATTTATTTCCTGTATTAATAATGCCTGGCTGGTAGTTAATCGCAGAGTTACAGTAACTGTGGCTAACAAAAATAAAAGTTTCGAAAGAAATATTTCGATGTTAGTGGTATCAAAAATAACTGATTTAATACCGAATAAGATGATAGATATGCGTGTACACATTCCAGAATCAATTGACCTTGCGGATCCTAATTTTAATATTCCGGGCATAATAGATATTTTAATTGGCGCTGAATACTTTTATGAAATAATTGTTGCTGTTGGCGATAAGCGAGGATCGAACTCGCAACCTTATGGTTCCTAGCCGAGTAACATGACCACAAGACAAAAGAAATTTCTCCTGTCTCGTAGCTGTTATCTGGCTTATAAAGCGTCACCACATTACTCCCCCTCCAGTGCGTCGGAGGTGTAACGAACGATATTTTGTCCTGTTTTTGCTGTTATTAGTGGTGATATTGGCTGTTGCGCCTTATCCATTTTTTTAATTAGCTGATTATTTATCAGCTTCATTTTTTTGGCTGCTTATTTATCAGCTTCATTTTTTTGGCTGCTTATTTATCAGCTTCATTTTTTTTATTTATTGGCTGATTTTTTATCAGCTTATTGATTTTATTTATTTCTGGTAGAGGGCGCCACAACAGTTGTATGAAGGTTGTGTATTTTCGTCATCGGGTCACCAATGTTGCTGTTGGCGATAAGTGAGGATCGAACTCGCAACTTTATGGTTCGTAGCCGAGTAACATGACCACAAAACAAAAGAAATTTCTCCTGTCTCGTAGCTGTTATCTGGCTTATAAAGCTTCACCACATAATAAAGCCGAGAAAGTTAAATGCTAAAAATGAGAATTTGACGTTACAGGACTCTGTATTTGGGTATATTGTAGGAGGTAGCGTTTCGAATTCAGTTAAATTAAATTCTAACTATTGTGGTTTAATATGTGGAGCAGAAGAATTAAATTCAAACTTAAGAAAATTTTGGGAGAGTGAAGAATTAGATAATGAATTACCTAAAAGTAAAGAGAATGCTATTTGTGAGGAGCATTATGCGCGAACACATAAAAGAGATGAAACAGGAAAATATACTGTGGCGATGCCATTTAAAGAGCACTGGTCATGTCTGGGGAGTTCAAGGGATATTGCTCTAAAACGACTCGAATCGCTGTGGACTCGCCTGTCTAGACCAAAAATATCTAAAACTGTATTCTGACTTTCTAAAGGAGTATAAGGAGTTAGGCCACATGAGCGAGATACAAGATGAAAGTGTTGAACCTGAAGTGCCATATTATATGCCTCATCATGGCATCTATAGGCCTAAAAAAACGACAACTAAACTACTACCGTGTTTAAGGCGTCCACCTTGACTACTAGTGGAAAATCACTCAACTCAATTCAGTATAACGGCGGGGTGATTCAAGATGATTTATTTACATTGCTAATTAGATTCAGAAAGCATATATTTGTATTTACTGCAGATATTCGTCAGATGTATCGTATGATTAATATACATAGATGAGAGTCAAAGAAATCTCCAAAGAATTTTATGGAAAGAGGGAGTTAATGAGCTCATTAAAACGTACCAGCTAAATACGGTTACCTACGGAATAGTTAGTGCTCCAAATCTAACCATGAGAACATTTAAACAAATTTCCATTGACGAGGCAAAAAACTTTCCAAGTGCTGCATCAGTCTTGTGTCATGACTTTTATATAGATGACGTTTTAAATGGAGCGAGTACATTGGAAGAGACAAAAACTTTTCAACATCAACTTGTTGACATTCTAAAAACCGCCCAGATGTCATTACACAAGTGGTGTGGAAATACTTCTGAGCTTATTCCTCCTACGGAGAAAGAGTATGAGTTCTCGTCTACGGATGAAATTAAGACTATAGGGATTGCCTGGAAGGCTAAAACTGACTGCTTTACCTTAAAAGTAGATTTACAGCATAATGCCCATCCTACCAAAAGGTCGGTCTTATCCATTATCGCCAGACTTTTTGATCCACTTTTGTTACTTGGGCCAGTGATTATGAAGACAAAAATCTTCATGCAACAATTGTGGTTGCTCAAGATTGATTGAGGTGAAATGCTTCCCGCGAAAGAAGCTGGTGAATGGCAAGAGTTTATATCATCTTTAACAAACTTAAACAACATTAACATAGAAAGATGTATTGTTATTCCAAACGCGGAAGTGACTGAACTTCATGGATTCTGTGACTCGTCTGAAAAGGCATATGGTGCTGCAATCTAAGCCAGAACAGTCAATTCAGCGGGTGAAGTGAAAGTGAAGCTAGTCGCGAGTAAATCTCGTGTGTCACCAATCAAGCAGGTAACTATACCTTGTCTAGAGTTATCCAGTGTCGTTCTACTCACCAAATTGATGCAGAAGGTAAAAAATGCATTAAAAATGGATATTACGTCAGTATCATACAATTCGGATTCTACAATCGTGCTTTCGTGGATGAGAAAAGAGTCACGAGACTTAAAAACATTTGTTGTGAACAGAGTGGCTATTATTCAATAATCCACAGAAATGAATCAGTGGCATTATGTTCCTTCCGAACAAAATCTCATTGACGTCATTTCAAGGGGACTTGATCCAACGAGAAAGCAACAAAGTGACTCAACCTTTCTCCAAGAACTGGTTGTGAAGTTTCCTGGTGATTGCAACGACATCCACGATCCATTGGACAGTTCTGTGCAGAACATGGACGTTTCTTCTGAGAAACTTTATTTAGCAGAACTCAAAAATCTGACTAATTGCTGTTTAGTTTCAGCTTGGACTCATCATTTTTAGATATTATACTTAGTGTGTCAAATAAGTTTTATAAAATAATTAAAATCTTAGCCTTTATTTTCAGATTTATTAATAATTTGAGAAACTCGAGCAAAATGTCAGGTCCTTTAACCACCAAGGAACTGCAGTTGGCCAAGTTAACTTTGGTCAAACTTGTTCAGGTTTGAACGTTGCCTTTAATTGTGAAATGAAAGTTCTCGAAAAAAGGTGAAAATGTTAACAAGAGTCGGGTAAGTTGCTTGAACCCATTTCTAGATCGAAACTGTGTCCTACGTATTGGAGGAAGCTTAAGTAATTCTGATTTGTCATATGATAAAAAGTTTCCCATATTACTTCCAAAGAATCACAAATTCACTTTGTTAATTATGCAACATTTTCACCTTAAATATTTCCATGTTGGTGCATAAACGTTGTTGTATTTGTTAAGACAGGAATATTGGCCATTATCTGGCAGAAATATAGCCAGAAAAATTATTCGTGAGTATATCATTTGTGCTAAAAATAAACCTATAGCTGTAACCCAAATTATGAGAAATCTCCCAACTAATAGAGTTAAACCTAGTTATCCTTTTACTCAGGTTGGGATAGACTTTTGTGGACCCTTCTATATTAAATAAAGTGTCAGAGGAAAGGCAGTTATCAAAAATGTTATGTGGCTGTTTTCATTTGCTTTGCTACTAAGGCAATCCACTTAGAAATAGTCATTGACTTAACTGCAAAGGCAATGATTGCCACTTTAAAGCGCTTTTTTTAGCAGAAGATGTGTTAGTTCCTTTATTAGTTCTGATAATGCAACTAATTTCAAAGGGGCCAATTCATATTTAAAACGTTTGCAAAATATGATTGGTAGACCACCAGAGCCACTAGCTAATTATTTAACAACTGAACAAGTGACGTGGAAATTTATTCCACCAAGGTCACCTAACCGGTGGCTTATGGGAGGTGGGTGTTAAATCTTTCAAACACCATTTAAAGAGAGTTGTTAGTAATGCGCGTTTAGCAATGGAACAGTTTTTGACTATTATTATTCAAATTGAAGATATTCTAAACAGTCGCCCATTGACACTTTTGTCATCAGATCCAAACAATTTTGAACTCAGCCCATTTTCTAATCGGCCGTCCCATAAATAGTATTCTTGATCCAGAGGGAAAAGATAACCTTTTTTCTCAATGGCAAAGATTGAGAAAAATGGTCCAAATAATTTGGAAAAAATGGAAATTAGATTACTTAAATAATTAGCAAGCCAGTCATAAATGGCAGTTTGAGAAACAAAACGTTTCAAAGGATACTATGGTTCTTTTAAAAGATGGTAATCCTCCCCCTTGCCAGCGGACAATGGGAAGATTACAAGATTTAATTTATGGATCAGGCGACAAAGTCAGAGTAGTACTTATAAAAACTCCACAAGGAGTCACGAAAAGAGCAATTTCAAAGATTTGTTTATTACCATGTGAATAAAATCAATATATATCTGATGTAATTAATTGTTGTATTTAGTATTTAAAATGACATATAATGTATATTTAAGCTGTACATTGTACATATTGAAATATCGCATATCCTTTCTTTTCAGAAATGTTTCGTATACAATGTTCAATTTTATTTTAAAAGTGTGACATTTTTTGTATTTTGTACAAGATAATTGTTGAATTTTTGCATTGTCTAATTAAGTAATGTGTTAAATTTTTATTTCTGTAATGTTGAGATTTTGAAATGATATTTCAAGGGGGGGGGGTCGGAATGTTGGCGCCAATAAGTCAGCAGAACGCTCCACCTACTAATTTGTAGCTCCACCAAGTGGTGAAATGATATAACCCTTTTTAGTGTGTGTTGTGAGGGTCGAGAATAAAGCAATGGAGATACAGTCCAAGAGTTTGTGTTTCATTTATATGTGATTGAGTTTTCTAAAAACTGAGCTATCGAGGGCCAAAAAAAGGACCACATACCAAGTCTTATCCCTCTATCTCAATGCATTTTTAATTATTCTTGTTCGCATATATACAGGCAAATGTAATACCAAAAACTGTGCTTTCGGATTCAAAGAAGAGTAAAATGTGCTGATTGATCAAATTTGATGTTGAATTTTCTGGCTGTACTCTCTCATTATTATAGGTGAAAATAAAAAATGATAGAATACGAATTAATTCAACACCTCCTAAATTACATGAATTAATTTCAGTTTTGTGCGAAGAAAATAATATTTGACTGGTTATAAAAGTTATATCATCTGAAAAGTTGTTTTTCTTTCTACTTGAAAACTCATTATTACCTTTGTTGCCCTGATGCCATTTTTAAGCTTTGGAAAAAAATGTTCTAATACAGCATTTATTTTTTCTGATAGATATTTTTTTTTGTGTGCGTGTGTGTGTATGGAGGAAATAAGGCTTGAAAGTCTCTAATTTCATTACTGTTTCACAACTTCTGGTCAGAAAAGAAAATAAATTGTAAAACATTAGTATTAATCTATAATGATGATAAGAGATTAATGTTTGTGTGCTGGCGCTTTACAGGCCAGACCGTTTGATCTACAGGTATCGAATTTGGCATATACATAATAATAATATCTTGGAGGATGGAAATCTGCATATCGGAACAATGTTTCTTTTTTTCTTTGAAATTTTAGAATTTTAATTAAAAATTAAGCTGAATTTTGTCATTTTTTCGCGATAATTTCAGAAAATATCTTTGAATAAAAATAAATTTTATACCATTTAAATATAAAAAAAATTGCATTTTTTATATCAGCAATTTGATAATCGCGCGAATTTTTGCTGAATGGAAATTTTTTTAAATAGTTTTTTTTCCTCATTACTTTTCAAAATAGATTGTATTAGTGCCCTGGAAGTCAAATTTCCATTGTTTCATCAAGTATTTAATCGCGATTTTCCACAATTTTTTGAAGCTAAGTAAGAAGCATTCTTTTTAATACCTGCGCAGTTTTCACAGAAAAAAAGTGAATTTACAATATCGTGAAATTTAGAAGACAGATGTATCGGATATTTACATTTTTCATAGCACAATGGTGTTTTGAGACTGTCCCTATTAGCACAATACACAAACTTTAAAAGTAAGATAATTAAAATAATACTTATTTAACGTAAACATTTTGGCAGAATTATGGACATGAAGTTACATCTAAACGATTTATTTGAAAACCAAGATAGCCAATTTTCCTAGTGAACCACTGCTCGACTGAGGTGACTAGTTAAATCAATAAAAAAAATATAGTTTTGTGATAGCTTAAGCACCAAATTTTGTTCTCTTTTAAATCAAGATAATTTTCTCTGTAAATCTTGTTTACTAATTTTAAAAACTCCAAATGATAAAAACATTCTGAAAGTTTTGTAAGCCTTTACGGTTTTATGGAACGCTATAGTTGGATATTCTACTAAACTAGATAACAACAGAAAAAAAAGCTATTTTTTCTTAGTGAAAGAATACATGAAACATATTAGCGTTTCACCAATTTGTTTTTAATCACTTAAGTAATGCATTAAAAAAAAATTTTTTTTTGAAACCACTTTTATAAGAGTACTAAAATATAAATCTCTTTAGTTTTTTTCTTTCTGCTCTTTAATTTTTAATTTATATTTCATTTATATAAATTAATTAATATGTCATTTACATTAATTTATATTTCAATTACAAATATTATAAAATCTTATCATTTTTTATTTTCACTTCCTTCCCTCGTACGGAATCAAAAATAATTTAAATAATCAATAGCTGAAAATGTTAAAACCGTCTATTGTCACTGTGAGCGTATAAGAAAGTACAAACTTAAAAACTAGCACTTGTGGAAGAGAGTGAAAAATCGACTATAAAATTTTATGGTACTTGTGCAGGGTTAGATAAAAAATACTCTCTTATTAATTGATCATAATTAAAAATTTTGTATTTTATACAGACATCTTATTTATTTAAAAAAAGTTTAAATGTATGTATTAAATCGTCTTATTAGATCGTTTTCTGATATTGTATGACTTAAACATGTCAATCACTTCTTAAACCAGTAATTAATACTATAGCTAAAAACGAATTTCACTTAATTGTTCTTTCATTTTCCATATTATGCATTTCGTTAAAAAAAATCAATCATTTATTGTTTGATGCTTTTAACAGTATAATTCTTCCATTTCTTTATTAAATTCCTTTCCCTTCCATTTCTTTATTATTCCTTTCCTTTTTTTAAATAATTCCTGAGAAATTTCACAATAATCTTAATTTTGAAGTGTAAATATAAGTTTAAAAATAATCCAAATATGATAAATTTGATTATTCTCAAGTTTGAATAAAAAATTTTCGCCACTAAGATTTAAATGAAAATAATATATTTATCTAAAACAGATGGATTCACTTCATTCTTTGCGATATTTAGAAATAATATTCTGATCATAAATGAAAAGATAATTCATTCAGAAAAAGAGAATAAATGCATAGCAATCCATATTTAGCATTTCCATTTGCATTTGTATAAATAGATGGAGCAAGATTCTAAGAAATCAGTGCGCCGCACACAGACCTGAACCGAAACTACTGTTGACGCAAAATCACGAACCTAAACCATGGTGTACTTATGAAAAAAGTAAACAAGCCATCTGCGACCGTTTATATAAATGGTAGATACCGTTTGTCGATCTTTACGCGAAATAAACGGTTACATATCTTGGAGATTTCCGATATTTGATATATAAGCATCTATAAGTATTGTCATCAAACTTGCTAATATTCGGTTAATTAAAATTTCAGTAACAACAAAGGAAAATTGAATGTTAAGTATTCAAATCTAAATATTATACAACATATTTTAAAAGATAATCGAATTTGTTTGGATACTTTCTGAGAGGATGAATCGAACAATTTCTGTTTTGGCAATGTATTGAATTTATTTTACTAACAATCCATAGAACATTTGAGATGTAAATGGATTCCACGCAATTTTTACATCTGTCTGTCATTACTGCTGATTTGTTTCTTCATGTATAAAATTAGATGCATGTATGGTATGAAAGTTCTGACATTCAACTGATTTATTACTGTGTGAAAATCGATGAATGTATGGTATGAATGTTTTGCCATTTAACTGATTTATTAATTCATGAAATTTTATGTATCTATTGTATGAATGTCCGATATTTAATTGGTTTATCAATGCACGAAATTCTATGCATGTATGGTATGAATCATCTGACATTTAACTGGTTTATTAATGCATGAAATTCGATTCATGTATGATATGGATGTTCGACATTTATTTGGCTTAGGCTGGTAGTCATAACTGTATATTGAGTCTGGGAGAAAATAAGTGTTAAAAATTTCAAACTTTTGTAAGTTCTTTCATTAGTAAGTTCTTTTTACTAAAAATAATCTAGAAATTTTTTTGGATGGAGTAAATTTATTAAAATTTTTTTTAATAAAAGCGCTGACTTAATTTTCTCTTTATAAATCCAGTTTTTGCACTGTTAATTTTTCCTCTCTTTAAATAATTAAGTTCACTGGGCAATCATTTTTTAAAAATGTAAGCAGATTTTTTAAATTAAATAATAAAAATCTTTCATATAGCCGAAGGGAGACCTAAAAAAATTACTTTCATTATTTTCTGAATTAAATTGTACTCCCGTAAGATGAACTGTACACGCATAATTCCATTTATGTTTTTTAGTATCTAACTGTTTTTGAAAAATAGCGTTTTCGTTGGGAGTATTGGTTGTGCTTAGTTTCAATTAAATGCCTTCATACAATGTTTATGGTTCTCTTGACAAAGTATTTTTAAGCATCAAACTGTAACAGACATTAGTACCATGTTGTTTTGATAGCTTTATACTTTTATATTTGCTGTGTACATGAAATAGAATCCAATGACATCAAAACGCCACTTAAAAACTTTAAGTGTCTCAAAAATCTGTTACGAATAGTATATTTTTGCAATAATGTAATTTCACTTTTGATTCTTCATGTAAACTACGTAAATAATTAGCAGAATTTTCTTCCTCGGCTTTCAAAAATGGAAGAAAATCTCTCAATTAAATTAATGATAACAATATTGAAACCAGTTTGAATTTCATTGCAGCAACTGAAGATGTTATTGAAATTAAACAAAAACAAAAAAATAACATTAGGAAGTACATTTTGAAAATTTAAAAATATTGTAAAAATTAAATACTAAAATCTCTTTTGTGAAATAATATTTTCGATAGTTATCTTGGAAAAACAGCCACATCTTGCTTCATTTTTAATCAGTTAAAATTTTATTTAAAATATTAAGAAAATCTTTCGCTGATATATATTTTCACATTTTAAACTATATATGTACGAAATTTGGTAATTAATCAAACAGTCTGTCCCATAAATCACCAGTACATGCTCCTTTATTTTTAATTATTAGTACAGATTTATTTTTGAATTGTTACATCTACACAAATTTCAATGAAAATTTCTGTCAAAAATTATAAACTAATAACCATCATTAATATTTATTCACTTTTCTTAGTTTCTTATCAAATATTTATGCGTTATCATGGAAGGAACACCCATATTTCTTTCTGGTGAGTTATATTAATTATATTTAAAAAAAGGAGTAATATATATTTAATAGTTAAAGCCATTAGTTCATTTCATAAAGTGGAAAGAGCTTTCGTACATTTTGAGTGTTCAAAAATATTTATCAATTCTTATCCAAAAATATTTATCAATTCTTATCAAAAATCAAAACTGTTTAAATACTAAATGAATGAAGTGCAGACTCTCAAGAACAATCTCATTTTTAAAATGTTTACCCTGTTTTTGAATAAGTCTGAATCATTCAGTTTTTTATTTCTTAATATATATAAAGCTCTTAAAAATTGTATTTTAAATAATTAGCTCTTGAAGAATTAATTTTCCCAATTTTAATTATTCTTAAAATGTGGCAACAATTTTAGTTAACCCAGTTCCATGTTTTTAATTCTTTTAATTATTACTGTGATATCAGAGGTGATGTGATCATACCAGACGAATTAGGACTGTCCGGTTCTTCGATTTTCTCACCCATTTTAATCTCTCTCGCGCGTCTTTACTAATATCTGGATATTTCCATTATCAATAATTTAAATAAATTAAATTGTAACGTCATTTCTTTCGTGCTCTGTGAAAATTTAAACTGCTAAATATATATTTGTCAAATTTTTCTTACAAATATTATGATGTATAAGTAAAATTTTAGTAATTAATAAAATGCCCAATTTTAAAATTATAAATGTATAAAAAAACTATCTTTCCCATGGGCGTGCACTGTATTTCGCCTGTCAGCAACATGGCTGCCCTCCAAGATTTCTTTAGTAAACTGAAGTTTAAGATGCTAAAACATAGAAAATACAGATAATTAAATAATATTTCTTTTAACTTTTTGATATAGAGAAATATCTCTTAAATTTGCCAGTTGTTCTTTAAAAAAAATGAAATTGATTCTAAACTGAACTACTTGCTTTTATTGCTTTATGTAGATTGAAATTGACTATTCAAAATGGCTACCTTCATACTGCTTATTGCAATCCAATTTTAGTTGATATTCATAATATTTAATTAAATTTTGTATTATTCTCTAAAAATTATTTATAACTTAAGAAAAAAAATAGCTTTTTGCGATTTTTCAAAACTTTCTGACAGCCTGTAATTTTTCGAAAAATATAAGTTCTCCATTATAAGTTCTCTGTTACAGCAGATTGTCTCATTTTAATTGAAAAATAAAGTTGCAGATGATATTTATTCTATTTTTTAATAAAATTGAAAATGAAAAACGACAGACAAATATAGAGCGTCACAAAAATGTTCGTATATTGAAAAGTTTTCGAATAAATAAATTCATAACAAATCATCTCCTGTAATTTTTTATTTTTGCATTTTGGTGCCGTTTTAAAAATCGTTTGCTTTTAAACTTTGCTTGCTTAATTCTCTACGTTCTGTATACTGTGAAGGTGGCTGTGGTTCCATATATTTTAAAATGAATAGTAGTCTTAAGTACAAGCAGCAGAAATGATTGTACTTAATTACAAGAGTGGTAGGTAATAGAATTCGACATACTGCTAAATTAGTAAATTTATATAAGACAATAATAAAATTTATAATTTATTATTGTCTTATTATTTATTATTGTCTTTATTAATTTTATTTTTTATCTTTAATTTATACATTCTGCTGTGTAATATATGATTAAACTCTTTAAAAAAGAAAATTAAATCGAAAATAAGGTATGGAAAAACCGTCCTCTAAAGTTAACTTTATTTAATGAGATTTATAATTTTAAAGCCGAAACGTCACAATATTTATTAATATATATAGGCTTCTGTAAAATGTACGAAGACTTGTGTAAGATAACACTTCTTTTGTTTGTTTTTGCTTATTAATTTTTCAAAAAAAAAAGCTTTTGTTAATTTTTAAAATATTCAATGAAGTTTTGCTATGAAACAGTTTTAGATATTATTTTTAAAAAACGCATTCTTAAATATTGAGTTTTAGTAATAGCGAGATCAGTACTTCTCAAAACTGTACGAATGATTTTTATCTGCGTTTAATTTCGATATGATAATACAGCCTAAATAAAACATCGAAAATCAAAAAGAATACATTTGGAATTTATGCTATTCAATTATATTTGCCAGTGAAACTTTGGCAGTGTAATAAAATATAATTATGCAATGCATATTATAGTAATTTGTCGATAATACGCTTTGTCTGTGTGCAGTTCCATTATAATTGTACATCCTAAATACATTGTTAAGAATAAAAAAATAACACATTTGGAATTTACGCTATTCAATTACATTCGCAAGTTAAACTTTGGCAGTATATTAAAATGTAATTATGTAATGCATATTCTAGTAATTAGTGGATAATATTACATAATATAATAATTACATAATATTAATATTATTAGTGAATAATGTTACATGATATTAATAGTCTAATAATATTTATTTTTGGTTTGAATCAATGTGACGCATGAACTGTTTTATTAAAATTTTTTCAGTGTATCAAAAGAGCGTATTCTTTATTTATTTTTAGTTAACAGTATGGGTAAAATTGCTAACCTATCAACTGTATTTTCTCACAGATATGGTGTGATGAAAGGCATTAAAAATTTAATCGTTTTATCATAAATATATTCATATCTATTTTTTAACTAGAAATTGCGCCAGTTATCTTTTTTTTTAAAAAAACTCATTCATGAGATTTCTGTCACATAAATATCTAAAAGCTGATATCCTTCTTAAGTTGAAGTATTAATAAGCACATTATCAAAAATAAGAAAAACGATTTGTTAATCAGCTTCCCTTTTTAAATTTTCAGAAAAATAAGCAGACCTTATTCAGTGCTTTTTTTAAAGTGTTCATTACTCTCCTGGTTTAGTTTAGTTTAGTTATATTAACGTCCCATTTTCAAGCAACTCTAGGGCTATTTTGGGACGGATCTCGTAATTTTGAACCGCGGTCAGATGACGAGGACGAGCTGGCACCCCCTCTCCAAACTTCCATACTACACTAGTGGGAGGACGTTGGACCCCGATGGATTTAACGTGCACCAGACCCGCTTACACAACGGTTCTTCAGTAGAATCGTGTCTCGAACCCACTGGTTCCGAAGCCGAAACCTTAGCACCAGGCCACTGCGACCCAATTACTTTCCTGGAGAATATCATTCGAAAATGTTAGAAGGGACGCCATTTTATATTCATTTAAATCATCTAAGTGGAAACTAAGCCATCAAAAGATATTCAGAATATTTACTTTCTTTTGATGCAACAAAGTTTAATTCAAAAATCTTATCCTATGAGCGGTGTTTAATGTATTGCCGGTTTGTTTCTTAGGTTTTTATAGCAATAAATGCTTGTATCTTTCAAATGTAAAATAAGTTACAAATTTTGAAATTCGTCGATATAATATAACTTGATACTATTAGTTTAGACATACCTGTTAATTTGAGGGAATGTTCGATTTAAGCGTTTGGTTTCAAATGCGTGCTCTTGATTTTATTTAAATAAAATGAAACAGAATTCAGCCAGGAAGTAATGGCTCAGTTATCAAAAACTGAAATAATAATTTAAAAAAAAAACACACACACACAAAATATCATCACATTAACAAAAAAAAAAAAAAAAAAAAAAAAAAAATCTGCAATGAGATGTCAGCTTGATACATCCAATATCTCATTCGACGGAATAAATTCAACTATCAGAATCGTTCGTTGGGGGGGAAATATAAAATATACTCCTAAAATAATTTTATTTTTCATTGGTTTATACGACGGGAATGCATGCATAATACTTACAACGGGAATTCATGCATAATTGGTTGCTTATTAAATGTATTCAATGAAATCTTAATTATGAAATGATTATCTTTATGGCGCTTATTTGAATAATCATACAAAGTACAAAAGGAGGTATAAAAAGTATATTATAAGAAAATGAATTATTTCAGCACTTTTTTTTAATCTCTTTCTTTTTATTTCGAACTTTTTTATTATTTAACTATATATTGCACCTCATTTTATTTACTAGCCGTCTTTGACGATCAGTTGGTTCGCCGGGATTAATGTTCGCTAAAATATTCAATTAAATAATTTATGTAACTTCATCAAAATATTTTTGAGCTACAAATTTTTATAATCATATATCGCATAGTTAACCGTAATTTTAAACCGTTTTGTATGTTCTACTATATACAATATATCTTTAATTTCCTGTCAGCTCCTGTAAAATTTGAGCTATAAATTGAAGCGGAAGTGATTAAATTTCAATTTTTGTTGAAACCAAATATGCTTCTAAAAATATGAGTACAGAAAACAAAATCATTCAGTATTGAAGTCTTATGTGCAATATAGAATATTGCCTATAATTTATGCAATATTTCAATGAATAATTGAATAAAAATTCCTCGCATTCATCATAAAATTCAGTTTTTAGTTTTACCTTCAAAAGGATTTAAATGACGTAAATAATAATATTTTATTTTGTTTCAGGCAATCAATATATTTATGAAAAAATCAATTCCACATTTTATATATTCTTTTGCTCCTAAGGAATCGTATTCCGTAAAATATTCTTAACACTACTATTCTTAAATCCATACTAATAATACAGATGAATGTGTGTACGTGTGTGTTGGCGCTTTATAGACCAGATTGTTTGACCTACAGATAAGGAAACATAATACCTTGGTACATAAATACCTTGGAAGGTAGAAATGTGTACGTCGGAGCGATTTTTTGTAAATTTTAGTTAAATGTTATTTAAATAAAGTTTAAGCTAGTTGAGGTTTTTTTTTCATGGCAATTTCCTGAAATATTCTTGCTAATTTTTTTTTTTTTTTCACCAGGTGTTGAGACCCGATTGGAATGAAATGTACACATATATATAAAACATGTTCGTCTTAAATACTGCAGAATTATTGAATCAAGAATATAGATATTTTAAAAGTTAATAAGAACTTTTTTCTTGCAAATATCCTTCTAGAAAATATCATTTTTCTTCTTTATTTCCTTTCTTACAGACACGTGTTGAAAATAACATTCTAAATTTAATTTGCAATAAAAGATAACTTAATCTTTTAATGTGAGCTTTTGTCAACGTGAAGACAACACGTTGATAAAAGCTTATTTTGTGAGTGCTGGTTAAATTTTATTTTTATTTTGTATGAAATAAATTGCTGGAAATGCAAATTATTTCCTGAAAATAAGCATGATAGAACATTTTAAAACGGATTAAATAAATTTTTACTAAAAGAAATTATCATTTTAAATTCGTTAAATTATTAGAGCTTAGAGACAATTTAAATGAAAACATGGTGTATTTCACTACTAATTAAGTAAAATAATTTGGAAAAAAAAAACCCAGCTAGTTTATGATAAAAATCAGTGTGTGTGTTTGTTTGTTTGTTCAGCAGGGCAAACCGTTTCGCCTAAAGCTGCCAAACTTCACTACATATATGCTTTGGAGGATGGAAATGTGAATCTCGGAGTTATTTTTTAGCATTTAATTAAAATTGAGCGAAATTTGGCGGGTTTTTTTTGTGACAATTTCTGAAAATAGAGCACCCGAAAAATAATTTTCATTTTGTATCATTTTAAAATTTGAAATTTATCTTTTCAATGATACCAATTTTATTGCCGGATATGTTTTTCTATATATTCTATTTTTTTAAGTAAAAAAATATATTACATTGTGAAGTGAAACCCTTTTTCGTTGTTGCATTAATAACTGAATTAATCCATTTTTTGTTCAATGTTTTTGCTCAGGGTATGTTTATTCGGTTTATTTTTCTTTATTGAGTAGGTTTCAATTTTACGCATGCCTTAATAAAAAAAAAGTTTGAAATTTTGTTATACTCACAGTTAAGGTTTAAGTTCCGAATCAAGTAGTGGTGAAATTTTTTTATAATGCTTCTATTTTTAAGTATTGCAACTCTTTTCTGTGACATATTTATATGTATAAAAATATAAACAAAAAATTAAGAAAATGCACAGAGAAATGGCGTGATGCTTCTAAAATAATTTGAGTTATATATCTATCAAAATTTAAACTTAGACATTTTTTTTTGTGGGAAAAAAAAACCCATTGTGGCCAAGTCACACAAAATATTTAATTGAAATTTTTTTAGCAAACCTTAATCCCGGTGAACCAACTTGTCACCAAAGGTGGCTAATGTAAACTAAAACTTTATTTGAACATTTTATTTAAGCATTTTTATTTATTATTTTATTTAAATGCACTAGCATTTTTATTTTTTAATTTTTTACAATAAATTATGTGTTTCTTCTCTTTTTGTATATACACGAGCTAAGAGGATTTAATCATTTTGCGATTCCAAGTGGTAAAAGTTATAAGTCCGCTATTTTATTCCACGATTTACTTTCGCATGTTTACAAAACCTTTGGCTTAACTAATATGCTAATGAATTATTTGATTTCTTATTTTGATTTTGATTTTATATTAATTTATTATATAGGCTTTTATTTGTTTATTTTAATTTATATCTGGGTAAAATGACTAAAGCAATAAGTTTTTTCAAAAATTTACCTTAATTATTAGTTGATGATTTACTCCCATATTAAATAAAAGCTCTAATATATTTTATAAATAATAAACTTAATATAAATTTAGCATTGAAAATGGTTATTTTACAAAACTTATCAAGTGTCAATTAAATGAATTACTAATTCTTAATATTTACATAATAATATATACTTAATAACGGTTTTAACAATTTAATGTAAATGCATGCTATAATTCTAATATTTTATAATTGAAATTTAAAAAAAATGTTTGGTAGCTAGGCTAATGACATTTTTTAATCGACTTGCCTGTTATCTATCTCAGAACAATAACCCTGAGCAGCTGCGCTGCCTCAGTTGTAAATCCGTTACTGTACGCACAGGTTATCTGTTCAAATTGTGGTCCAGCAGCAGATTTCTTAAACATGTACTTCTGTTTGTAAAAATGGTTCAAATGTTATGAAAAATTATATTTTACAGATCAATATTGAGCTGCTGAAAAAACTGTAAAATCTAAATTTCTATGTGTACCCGAGTTGTATTAATCATATTCAATAAATTATTCGGGATACACTAACATTTGAAACAAATGAAATCCACTCTTCTGCAACCAGAACTGACCGAGTAATGAAGCTTTGAATTCCATTATTTTAGGCTTTGAATTCCATTATCAACTGCCATCTCGAAAAAGCATATTTCATTCATTGTCATATTTTCTCCCAAACGGCCTTTAAAATCTCCGAAAATTGTGATCTTCTAGAATTTATAACAAGGTCAGCTTTAATCGCAGAAATTTTCTTTATATATAAGTTGTTAGTGTCTCAGGGTCATTTTACTAAATCGATTAATAGAATCGAGAAATTGCATAAAAATGTCGATTTTGTAATTTTTTCTCTATATTGATTCAAACGATATAAAAATAATTTTTTAGTTCGTAATATTGTTGTTACATAATATTTTATTATTGTTGTTAATTGTAGTAATGTTTTGTATATTTTTGTTGATTGTAATACTATTGTTGTATATTGTTTTTCCAGCTCTGTATTGATTCAAACAACGTAAACAAAAAAATTATTCTTTATTTCATTTAAAATATTGTCCGTCTCTATGGGCTTAGAAATTAATTATCTGGTCAGAATTAAAATGGACACCATGTGTAAAGATATAAGCTTTTTTTAAAAAAAACTTTTTATGACTGTTACCTTTTTTAATATTTCCCTCTTATTTCTTTACATAAAAAAATTAATAATTTATTCTTTATTTGTTAATTATTTAACTTCTTTTTCTTTTTTTTGTTTTTGTTTCTCTAATTGGGTATATTCTGCTATCTTTCTCATATTACCTTTCTTACTCTGAGCAGTATTTCTGTATTATTTATATTGCCGTAAAATCATTTATTTTTCCAAAACAAGGTATTTCTTCTTTTTTTTTTTCCTTCTTCATAGTAAATGGGAATGCAATATAATAAATATTTTAAAATTGCAACTGGTGATATTTTTTGAACCACATTTTTAAATATATATAAATATTCCTTCTAAAATTTAAAAGATAAGAAAAATTTAGAAAGCTATGAAAAATCTCATTTTTTTCCCAAAATATGTGGTAGCAAAATGACAGCAGTGATGAATTAGAGTTAAAAGATGGACCATTATTCGATTTTATTGTTTCAAATAAACATAATTAATTCACAAAATCATTGCAACTATATTTTTTTCAGAGTAGCACACATTAAATAAAAATTCCTTTTAGTTATTATCCTCTTAATTTTTGCAATGCAGGATAACCTTCAGATAATATATTTCATTTAATTACCATGAACTTAACTATTGTCTAGCGAATGAATTTGCTCCTGATTTTTGATTTTAAAGTGATTTGAAGCAAGACCAAGTAAAATTGTCCAGATCATATAAATGTAAAGGTTATTTAAGCAATTTTATAACCTTTCAACAACGATGAATTTTCACATTTTATGTATTTACAGATTGGGGCCTTTCTTGATACCTATTTAAGTGCAAAATATTAAAAAGAATTGGTAAAAGTTTACAATTGGGTGCCCCTTTATATTTCGACAATTTTTTTAACGCCAAGATCGATTATTTTCGGTTGATAACCCAGCAGTAACGTCAATGGAAACAAAACATTATGGAAACCAGAAGTAATGCTTCATCCCTGAAATTTGTCGCCAATCGGAGGGACGCCCAAATCTGCACTAGAACTAAAGAATTTCCCAAGAATTGATATTTTTTAATAAGAATGGAATGTAGTAAATAGACAGTATATTATTTCTTTGTGAAATATATTTTGCTGCCGTGGGTTGATCATAATGTCTCAGGCCAGAGAATTCCAGATTCGAAACTCATCGAAAGTTTTTTCACCAAAAACTCAGCTTGGTTGTGAGTTTTATGCTTTCCAAATTCGTTGGGAATATATCAAATACCTTTCCGTTGGTGTGAAGCAGAAACTTGGAGAGGTAGGTATTGGCTCAAGCCTCGTCAGCGTCATCTGAACATGGTTTAAAATTACGATGTCCGTACCAAATTCGATTTTTGTTTATCTGTTGCTGAATTCTCAGGATTGATTGCCAAAAAAAACAAAAAACAAAAAAAAAAAAAAAAAACACCAAAGATCACGCGATACATTCAGTAAAATTATTCAATTCATGCCAAATATCAATACAGTAGACTCCCGATTTTCCGCGGGCGGGTTATCCGCGCCTGCCGCACTAAGTTTTTTTTTGTTTGTTTGTTTGTTTCCAAGCAAAGATAAAATGCTTCCAAAGCAAGAAGCAAACACAAATGACTGATTTCTTCAAAAAGGTGTAGTTTTACAGTTATGCTTTTGTAATTACATAATACATTACAGTATTAAAACAGTACGTATGTATTAATTTTTCTGTGTATCCTTGACGCCTCTCGTAAGTACAAAGCACTTTTCTGTTTTCATTAACAAAATGCATTTTAGGTTAGTTTTGAGTGATATACTAAAATATTAAGCTTTAGTTAAACATTTCCTGCTGTTTATTTTACGTTTTATTGTACATAAAACAATTTTTCAAAATTAGAATGACTGTTTTCTTTTTTGTTATACACGTTTTTAGCTTTTTTCGGATTATCCGCGATTTTTGTTATCCGCGGCGGCCGCGCCACCCAATTCCGCGGATAATCGGGAGTGTACTGTATTTCGTAATTATTGTTCGTCATGGGAGGCATTCGGCCCTTACCCTAGGTCTACAATTCTTTTAAGGGGGGGGGGGAGGGGAGGGGATGATTTTATTAGAGACGAGGAAGTTTGAAGGAAACCGCATCCTCTGATTTTATTCTAGTAAACTACATGTATATTATACAGAATTCTCCTTCTTGAGCTTTCAACTAGGAAAGAAAATCAAAACAACGCTCGACTTTAAAACTGATATCATTAAAACGACATATCTTTCAAATTTTGTAAAGGAATGAAATTTATATTTGTGCAATAAATTATGGAAGTAATCGGGGATAAACACTAAAATGCAGCTTAATTCAATTAATTAAAATTTCAAAAATAGAATATTCTGCGGTACAAATTTTTGCCTTCCATACTATGTATACTATATTATACTTGATAACTGTAGGTTAAATGGTTTGGCTTGTAGAGTGTCAATGCACACAAACAAACATACACGTCTTTATTATTAGCAGAAATGGGTCTCTTAGTTTTCTTTCGAAACCATTTTTTTTTTTTTTTTTCCCCATATAAGTGAGTACCAGAAAAAATTTCTTATATGTCAGCCATGCATTATACCATTGACAATAGAATTAAGTTTGAATATTTAAGCAAGTAAGTTTACATAATTAAATATATTCCCTTCTTTAAACTGTCAACTTCATCATCATCAAATAAATATCGGTACGTTACATGTAATTGTGACATGGTGCCATCTAGTGAAGGATTGGAATATTAATAGTGTTGAACTGCTTGCTTAGCTTTGTCATAAACCAAGAGTAATCTAACTGAAATTTTCAGTGATTAATGATATAAATTTAGTCTTAATACAATAATTTAGTTTGTCTTTTAAAGAAACTTATTTTCAAAATTAAATTTTTTAATTCAGCCAAGTTATAAAGATGATGATACTCATATATAAATTGAGGATATTTAGAAATCTGAGGGGGGGGGGGCATACTCGAGTAGATATTTTTGATGAAATAGAATAATATATTTCTTCCGGATGATATGCTTGTATTGCAAGATTAAATGAAATACAGTGCGCATAAAGAGTGTCATAAGGGACAGAGCTGTTGGTGGAATGTATAAACGTAATTGTTGCTGTGATATAGTACCCCTATTAACACAAAGTACCCAATAATATTGTTACGATATCTCCACGATATTGTTCGGCATTCAGAACATTGAACAGCATCGTGGTAATATCGTTTAAAATGTTTTGTGATTCGCTGCAGTTATAGGTATCTCAGCCTGAAGTTTCTGATTACAAGTAGTTCTGACTCAAAAAGCACAGTGGGCATGAACTATTCAACGAGTTTGCTGGGAGCGGTTATAGTAGGCAAGTAAGTGTTCTACATATCTGTTAAATTTACTTATAACGTCACTTCAAAATGACACTGCTAACTAGTTTACAATATTTTATTTTATACTGGCTATTTTTGTGCGATCAGTTAGTTCGCAATGATTAATTCTCACTAAACTTTTCAATTAAAGGATCTCGGGACCCTTAAACTCCAAATTCGATTTTTTGAAAAAAATATATGTTAAAGTCTCATAATTTCTGAACATTTTATTACCAAAATTTTAACGATATTATCAAAACTCGCAAAGTTATCAAAAAAAACAAAATCAACACCTATCAAATGTAAACAGAAACTTCCTTTGCCACGCCTACTTTTGACAGCTGGCTGACGATTTCCGGACAATTTTTTTATTCTTTTTGAATTGTTGCAATAGAAGAGCCATTTTTCATATCAAACTAGCGAATGAGTAACACAGCTGCAGCTCAACTTCTAACTTTGCTTTTTCGAATCTGTTTATTATTTAACTTGCGATTCTCAATTCGATAATATTTCATCTGTTTTAGAAATTTTTATAAATATATATGAAATATCTATATATCTTGCTCTCTTAACAACTTCTTCGGCAAAATATTTTTAGTTTTCAAACTTTGATAGTAATATAACTCATAAATTGTAAAAACCTTATACCATCATGGTAATTTTACCATACATTTACCTAATTCATTTCCCCTAAAATTTCAACTTAGAATTAAAATAGACAAAGGAAAAAAAAAATGCTGAAACAATTTAAATATGAGTGCTAAAAAATAGAATTATTCAGCTCTAAAACCTTATGTGTATATGACAGAATATTTTTTTTTATAATTTATGCAGTTCCTCAAAGAATTATTTAATAAAAATTTTTCTTATTCAGTATAAAATTCATTGCTACTTTCAAAAGGATTTAAGTGATGTAAATAATATTCTATTTTGTTTCAGCAAATAAATGTATTTCTGAAAAAAATTATAAAATCTAAATGTTGTATAGTCCTTCGATCCAAAGAATCGTATTCAATAAATTTTTCTTGACACTATTTTTTCTAATAAAACTCTTAATTTTTTAAAACTTAATCATATATCATTTCTGTAGTATATTTCATAATAGACGCCTTTGGCAACAATCTGGTTCGCTGGGATTAATGCTTGCTGAAACTCTCAATTAAATAATTTGTGTGACTTGGTCTGTAAGTAATTTCTTCGGCAAAATATATTTCTGTTCCATATTTTAACAGTCAGATAATTCATACTATTAGTAAAACTTTAAGCATTTTGTTCTTTATAAAATTTGAACTTTAATTTAAAGTGGAAGTTATTAAAATTCAATTAATATAAGAACTTTTTTTTGCCGAAACTAAGCACGTTTTCCCCCCCTTCAAATATGAGTATATATAACAGAATCGTTCAGCACTGAAGTCCTAAGTGCACCACAATATATTTCTTTATAATGCAATATCCCAAAGAAGTATTCATTAAAAATATCTCTGACTCAAAAGAATTTAAATGACTTGAATAGTAATTTTTTTATTTTGTTTCGTTTTAAGTCTAAATTTTATGTAGGCCTTTGGTCTTAAGAATCATATTCTGCGAAATATTCTTAACTTTCCAATATTTGTATAAAAAATAGTTTCAATCTTTTGCGATCAAATCTGACTGAATTATGAAATTCTGAATATAACAATTTTAAAACAAACAGGATTTTCGTAATCTTAGATCAATCAAGTCTTGTTGAAACTCTGGGCATTGATTGGCGTATCTTCCTTGAGACGGTCATTGGAGTATTCTAAAATCGTGCTTTTATGAGATGGCAATATTCAAACTTTCATAATTCATTCAGTTTTAGTCGCAATAGAGCCGACCTTTATTTTTATTAAATACTATTCGTCTTCCACGATCTGCTGGTTTGCTAGAATATTTGTTATAATTAATCTTCTTTAAATCGCGTTAATATAATTATATCTATGATTCCGTGAAATTATCAAACATCAAAGTCGTGTTATTTTAATTGTCTTTAATATATATTTGTTTATTATGTATATGAATCTTTTTAATGCAGATCAGCCGATGACATTATGACGCTATTAAAAACGTAAATATCATATTGATCTATCTTCTAAATTTCGCGGTATTCTAACTTAATTTTTTTTTATACGTTTCGTAAACTACACAGATATTAAACTGGAACCTTGTTTTTTAGCTTTCAACAATGAAAAAAAATTATACAATCAGATACTTGATAAAACAATGAAAATGGTTTGAACAATGTAATCTATTGTTGGAAATCTGGTAAAAAAAAATATTTTAAAAAAATGTGTCGAAATTTTAATTTACAAAATTGTTATCAAGAAAAAGATAATTTTCTTAACTTTGAAACAGTGTAAAACTTAATTTTTTGCTATATTTTTTTCGGAAATTATAGCAGTATAACACCAAAAATTCAGCTTAATTTTTAATTAAATTTTTTTTAAAAGCCACTAAGAGGTGCTCACTCCCGACCTTCAAGATAACCGTGTGCCAAATTAAATAGCTTTAGATTAAACGGTTTAACCTAGAGAGAGCCAGCAAACACACGCACACATTCATTTTTATTCATTCAATTCCTACTATCAGTTCGCACTCTTCCTATATATATTTATTTATATATCTTGTTCATATTTTCACTCGTTAATAAAATACTTTTTATTCATCCACTCAAGTTCAAATACATTTTTTAAAACTTGTAGTGGATGACACTTGATGTTAATACAGTTTTTTCAAATATTAATTCATTAATTAAATTTAATTAATTAATTTTATTTTTATATGGGAGAAAAAATAGACCAATAGATGGCAGCACGATAGTGTCATATTGACTGATAAATCATTTTTGTTGTTACCTTCCCTTATTTCAACACGGGTGAGGAAATAGGAAATATTATGCCTACAATATGTCATCCTATTCCATGCAGAAATGCGAATTTTTTTTAGGAGGAGCTAAAAAAAGGGGCTATCCTATATAATGTACTATAAAAATAAGTACTCAACATATTATTTTAATTATTCTATAATAGTAATGCGATTAATGGATCTGCGAGTGCACTTGCAAAAATTATTTTTTAGTATAAATATTTTTTGCTATAAATATAGCAATTCTAATAGCTGTTAATTTATTACACTAATATTTTAAAATATGTGGCCGTTATTTGCCCATCATTGCATTAGATCTATTTTAGAACTTCGAATAGCTTTCTTTCATTTCTGGGAAGGATCACGAAACAGCTGGATTATTTAATGCTCCGTGTACCCAGACATCATTTTGACTATCTTGCAGCATACATTCTACTGGTCTTCATAAAAATCATGTGCTGGTAGTTTATTTAGACAAAACATTTCTCCCATATTTTATTAAATATTTTTGGTTGCATAATATATGTACATATTTTAATTTTAAACAGGCAGTATGATTACGGCATTTTTCTATCGTCCTATTTTTTTTTTAATTCTTTTACATCGTTATTTATTAGATGTCGTTATTCTTATTTTAAGAGGTTTATGTTACATCGATGTAAAAAATATTAAACGGTACTTATTTTTTGTTCATATTTATTAGATTTGAGATGCAAAAACAAACGAGATAAGCCCATTATTAAATGAAAACAAAAGCAGTCGAATGATAAAGCACAAAGACATTTATCAAGAATATAGCATTTATTGAATGGGAAAAGATAATTTTTGCAAATTACTGAGCATTATAACACAAAAAAATAGTATGAAAAAGTCTAGCATGAAAAATAAATAATGATTTTATAAATTCTATCAATAATAACAGTTGCACCTTACAAAATTCTTTTAAAAAATTCTAAGTTATTCTGCAAAAATGATGATAATGAGAATATTCTTATCTAGTTCATTATTACATCATGAACAGTATCAGTTTTATTTTGTTTTAAATATGTTTTAATTGATATAACTTATTTAACATTTTCTTAATAGCTGTTTTCACTAATATAAAATAATACCAAAACAGTTTTTACATTGAAAAAAATTTAGAAAAAAAAAGTATTTCTTAGCCTTCAAAATATTTCAGTATAAAATTGAGAACCTTTTGAGAAAAAAAAAGCATCTGAATAGCATTTTGTTATGAATATCTCTAGATATTTTTTTTCAGTAACACAACTTAAATGGTGTTCGTTTCATTCCGGTTGGAAGCGAATTGCGCATTCTGGTGTATGGAAGACTGGTGTAGAAAAGAATGTGGTCCATGCTCCGATATTCGTTGTAATTCTGAAAATTATACAAAATTAATGTATATCCATGCTTTTATAACAAAAATTGTGCATTAGAATAAACTGATACCCCACAGTAATATAAATCAGCGACAGTGGTCTCTGAAACTTTCTCGCATACTCCATTATAAAATGTAATTCGCCCTTACTCTAATTAAGAGTGGAGCTAATATAAATCCGTGAACGCCACAAGTGCTGAGATTTTATTTTTAAAGACCCGTGCATGATTGTTTTGTGTTTCGTTTTTTTAGTAAGAAAACCGAATACGCAATTTTGACGCCTTTTTTCGACCAATTAAAACCGAAATTTGACACATAACTACAATTTTTGTAAACGAGATCACGTATCAAATTTTATTTATTCTAATTATTGCATTTTTTTTAAAATTACCATGCTTACATGGATGTGAAAGTGCAGACGATTAACCTCTTGATGAATTTGGTTGAAACTTTGATAAGAATCTGCATTTTAGATGTCAAATCAATGTCCAAATTTTATTCCGCCTTTTATAATTGTTTTGTTTATTTGCAGTATGGCAGCGAGACAAACAGATTTCTTATAAATCAATTTTATTCAAAATTTGATAATAATATACTAATTTGGTTGAATTCTATTATTATTTTTTAAAAAATATGATGTTTGAAAAATATGCCTAAAATTTTTGGTATTATTGAAAGATAATTTTTTTGAATTTAAAGCCATATAAAAATCATTTTTGTGCTATAATATTTTCAGAAGTTATCGCAGATACATTCCAAAGTTTCGCTTAATTTTTAATTAATTAAAATTTCAAAAGAATCGCCCCGAGATGCTATCTTCCATCTTCCAAAGTATATATGTTACAAATTTGGTAGCTGTAGATTAAACTGTCTGTCTAGCACAGCACCACTACATACACATTTATTTTTGTTTAGTAGACATGGAGGTAAAGATAAACGATTCTAGCCTAAAACATTATCATATTGTGATTTTTCATATTATATTCAAATCGCCTAAATTTTTTTAATATAAATTTGAACTATAAGCATATAAGCAAATACAACATTAAAAATTTTTAAGATTGAAGTACAGTGCAGCTGATGAATATCTAAAATTTAAACATTTTTTATTCTAATTATTATAAAAATGGTTTAGTCCAAGCTGATAGAATAATATGTCTGAATCATTTCAAAATAAACAGCAAAGAGAAAAAGATTACATTTACATGAAATCAGCTGTTCTAGAGTTGGCGAATCAAAATCGAGCACGCGTTAGAACCACGTTCGATGACGCATCTTATCAAAAAATAATGCTGCGATAACAAAAACTTCCTCTTCTAATCACTCGCTTGGCGTACAGTAGTTTCCCTTCAGACAGGTTTATTATCACGAGTTAATGCAAAGATATAATGAATAGCTTCAATTTTTACTTTCTTTGAAAATATTTATAAGCGTCAAAACATTCGGGAAACATTTGTTGCATCATGTTCGTCTGTCTGTGGCAAAGATAGTTCAAAAAGATTTTGAGTCAGACTGATAGAATTTGATTTATGGTCTTTACAACAAATTTGCAAATTTACCTAAATTTAGAGTGAAATCCATTTAGATGAAGTCTGTCTGCTCGGCTGTTCGAATAAACTTTAACACAATAACTACAAAGCAAAGCGAATTAGATAGATAACATTTGATATACACATTTAATATCTGAAATATAGATGTAAATCAAATTTAGAACCAAATCTCTCAAAGGGTTAACTTTCTGTCTGCTCAAAAACATAGTGACCAAAATTAAACGAAATTTGGTATATGATTTTGTGATTGCAGTTGTAATTCTAAAGTCCAATCTTGTATTTTAAACAGGGCGTTTAAAACGCTAATTCGATTTTCGAATACCCATCGCTAAATATCAGGTATTAATAGCCCCAAAAATATTCGCCTAGGATCACACGATAGATTCAATAAAAATGCTGAATTCACAAGATTAATATTTTATAACTATTGTTTACCAGTCATATAAAGCATTCCTCGGCCTTATCCTAGATCCATAATTTTACGAAAAGGGAGAGAGAAGGTAAAACATTTATCAGAGAATACGCGCGAAAGTTTTGGGGGGACCAATTCCTCTGATCTCTTTCATTTTACAGTCTAGATGGAATGAAGTAGATTCTCGTTCTTGATATATATTCTAAATGCATATCACCAATTAAATTTTTGGATCCATTTTACAACACAGTCAAACCTCGCTGAATGCGTACCTTGCACAACGAGTGATTCGTATTACCAGCAAACTAAAATGTAAAAAAAAAAAAAAAAAAAAAAAAAAAAAAAAAATGACTCGTTTAACGAACGGTGTTTCGCAGAACGAGGATACACCGTGATATTTCGTGCTTGATTGACCTGTATCAATCTGTGTTGAGCGCTTGTTTGAAGAGAATCCATGGACGAGGTTTTGACCGGATTGCGTTGTCGAATGTGATTCCGAAGGGCTTGAGCCTTAATTGGAGGCATTTTGGGGCTAGAGGTGAATAGTGACATCAACGATGAGCTGGTGGAAGAACATAGATAGAACTAGCGAAGTACTTAAGGAACTGCATTCTTATTAATGGAAAAAGCTGCCGAGATTTGTTCGGGAGAGGAAGAAATAATAGATGCAATTGAGTAACTTTCCTGTGAAATTAGGGAGATGGCGAAAGCATATGTAATTATTACATCATATGTTGAGAAGCATCGCCCTGATAAAGCAACAGCTGCATTTGCTACAAATTAATTTAAAAATAAAACCATGCATTACAAAAAATAAATTAACTTTTTATAAATTTGTTGAATTCATCTATTTCTAAATTTATTTTCCTCGAAATTATTTATCTTCCTTTCTCTGTTTCTAAAGGTGTGTTTACACTCGGCAGTTATAAAACGGCCAATCGGCAGCGCATGCATAGAAAGGCTGAAAAATGTTGATCAGTCCATGGCAAGTACTTGTCCCGACGGGACAACATGCCGCTGTACTGTATTTTTTTCTTCCTGCTCATGCGTTTGTAGAATTCGGTGTTATTTTTTTTTTTTTTTTTTAGCCTGAAAAGATGAAGATAGATTAATTCCGACATTTTTTGCACTTGGTCCCTTTTGATGCAAGGTTGTGTTTTTTTTTTCATTTTATTTGCCATTTTTTTTATAGTTTTCCAAATTTAAATATGTTGACCTTTTATTATTTTACCATGTTTCTTTGTGTAAATATCCATCATTTTAATACGATACGCATTGAAAAATAAATTCAGGTACGCCAAAACGGCAATTTATGGCCAAGCATGGAATGCCTGAATCTATCTTATGAAATTGTGGCAAACATAAATCAGTCCCTTTCTACTCATGCGCCACCTGCTGGCTGTCTTATAATTGGCCGAGTGTAAACCGACCTTAAATGTGTTCACGATATTGGATGTTAGACAGTCTGTCAAGTTGGAATTTAAAACCTGATACTTACTTCGGTTTCTTTCAAAGGTACTTCTCTCGATTGCAGAAATTTAAGCAGACAGTTTGGAAATTCCATCGACAAGGGATCATACCTACGATCTAGAAGATACTGCTTGGTGTAACGAATCTTCAAGGATTTCCGTTCATTCCAAGACAGACTCTTAGGAGTCTTTTCGTTCGCATATGTCTGAAAAGATCGTGATTTTTTTTAGATAATCGCATCACTTTCAGTTTTTGAAATATTTTATTTCCGTGAGGTTTTCTAAATTTCTCGATGAGTGTCATTAATTCCTTCGTATCATTTCGTATTCTATTCGCGATGCATATTTATATGCGTTTAAAGTTCTACTATGATCCTGCCTAATTATTAAATAGGCAAAGTAGGCAATTGCTTAGGGGACCGAAATTTTTGATCCGGAAGAGGGCATCCGAGCCCTAGAGATTTATTCTTTTTGCGATACTTTTAAAGTTATTTTATTATACTCTCAGTTAATTAAAAAGCCCGTGCAATCGCGGTTATTCAGATTAAAATCAAAAATTGGGTAAATTAATTTTGGACGTTGTTCTCGTAATATTTCATTCTCTTGTTTCATGTAATATTTTATAATTTTCAAAAAAAATGTAATGCTTTATAATTTTCAAAAAAAAAAAATCCTTTTCTATTAATAAATATTATTTAAATTGCGGTAAAAAAAAGTTTTGTCATCTTTTTTTTTTTTCTTTCATATTTTGTTTTTAAATTTCAGTTGTGCATTTTTAGACGCAATATACTGAAACCAGTTTTTGACAACAAAGTGACATGTAATTAAGCATTCTGCTATTTCAGTTTGCTACTTCAAAGTATTCAGTTTACTATTTGAAACTATTTATACGAAGAATAAATTAAAATCGATAAAAAATTTTAAATTTTAGAAGTTTGTAATGACTCTAATATTTGCATTACATGAAGTCCCTAAGAAGTCTTAATCAGGCCCAGACTATGATAATTACATTTATTAATATTAATTTGTTTATATAGACCTGCTTACTTGCCCATGATGATCTACCATTACATTTATATCCCTCTCTTGTTTCCTTAAACTATGACCCTCCTTTTACAAAAGAATTTCTTCTAAAAATGCCTTTACAAAAAATACGTATGATGTATAGTAGTATCTTGCGTATTTATAGCTTAGGATCGATCCCTTTTCAAATTAGACTTGTGGTTCATTTTTCTAAGCCAAATTTTTAATACAAGTTTCGATTAGCGTTAGCTGTATATTCCGCTCACAACCATTATCACAACTACTACAGTTCGGGAATTTATGATTAGAATAATATCTGATAAGTTATATTTACGAGGGTCATCGGTTGAAAAACATTTCGCCCTCTAAATCTAATGTTTTCTTTTGATTGTTTCCTCTTTCTGTTATTAATCTGTAGTTTATTATTTATCACCAGATCTGCACTTTGGAACATTTGATTTCTCACATATGTTCAGTATCATGTTTCTGCACTTTGGAACATTTTATTTCTCACATCTGTTCAGTATCATGTTTAAAAAAAAAGACCCTCTATCGATGAAACTTAGGGCAAGTTATCAATAGGAATAAAATTGTTGCAAACCTCTCCCCCCTTTTTTTCTGATTTAGGGAAGGATTTCCATTTCTCAGCAGCACAAAAAATTTTGCTATGCAGCATAATATTAATCAATATCACGCAACTTACTGCACCTTTGGTAAAATCTAGTAAGGATGTATCAATGAAAAGTTGGAAAAGTTCTTCACAAAAACATGAGTGATGCATCCATGTATGCATTGAGTGATTTATAAGCCATCTTCTGAAACAGTTATAAACTACTATCTATTCCAGCCTTCATTTGGGCGATTACAATTAATGAAAACATTCACTTACTGGTACAGTTACTGTATTGTTCTTAATATCATCCGAAGTAAGAATTTGCCTGTTTTTTACAAAAGGTGTATTTTCATTCAGATTTTGTTCTGTAAAAAAAATACATGATATACATTAATAATAAAAAAGAATGTCAGCATCTATTGGAAAAGGTGACATCTATATTGCTACGTAATTGCTTATATTTTATATCTTATTTATTCTGGAAACTTCTCAATCAAAACATTATGGCATTACCTGGAAAATGATTTTCTTCTTCTGCGACCTAAAAGAAATTTTCGCAATTAATTTTATGCTGTATAACTCTGTCATTTGTATTAATAATCTAAATTAAAGAATGGTATAAAATTTTACTATTTTATATCAGTTCATGCTAAATTTCACTAATCTAATTTTAATCATATTATTCCTAAGTACATGAACAGTCAAACTGATGGATTTGGTCCAAAATAGGACCAAAAAAAATGTTGAAAAAAGACAATTTTGTTCTATATATATATTTCATCCATCATATACATTTCCTTCATTCATCATATATATTCATCCTTCATATATATTTCATCCATCCAGCTTTGAATAATCATTTTCGCATGCAACGACCGGTCAGATTTTTCATTCAAAATTTGTTACAGTTTTGATAGATTTTGAGTTTGGAAACTACATTCTAAATTTATCTCTCTAGTTTCTTGTTTTTGAATCAGTTTATCTACTAGCAGATAGGCATAAATCCAAAAAGGTGTTTTTTTATTTGGAGAGATCTGTAAAGGAGAAATTCGTCAAATTCTCCATGTCGAATTTATTGATGTTTACAATTCGTTCTTCTTTGTGTACGAGAAAGTAAAAAATTTTTATATGATGATTTTATGTAATGTTTAACCATATTGCGTAATGGTACGCAATATCGTTAAAAACTGTATGCATAAAATGAAAAAGAATAATCATATGGAAAAAGGAAACTGTCAACCTCTATATCCACATTTAAAAGACAAAAATATGGCATACATCACCTTCCAAGGAGTATTGATTAAATAATTGAGTATAAGGAAAAAAAATCTGTAATTGGGAAAATCCAGAGTGAATGCTCGTAAAATTTGAAAATGAATTTGCTTAGCTTGTGAAAAATACTAATTCCAAAGTTGTTACATTTTTAATTACTTAAGTCTGTTGCTACCTTACTTTATTAAAAAATATGCCTCTAGTGACCAGCTCGTTTGCTTATAATATCATTTTCCCTTCCTGTTAAATGATTAATATAGAATGCATTTGTTTGTAATCTCACTTTTTTGTTTGATAAGATTGATAAATATGAATTTAATGAAATCAATCTACTACAATTACGGCCTTGTGCAAATAAGAAAATGTATATACTACATAATGAAAGTGGAATATCCAGCATTTATTACATAGTCTATACACTTTCCCAAAGTATACGTATAATAAAAATTTTCTACTTTAGTAGTTATATACGATATCCCAAAAAAGCCTAATTTTTTATATCAATTTTAATACTTGTAAAAGCACGCAGTTGAATGATTGGATGAAACAACAAATTTAGTTTGAATATTATCATAACAATAAATTTTTATTGTGACCATCCTCTTGTCATGAAGAGATTAGGCATCAAAATTCATCAATTTTAATCTGCAAAAGTTTAAAATGTGGAAGGAGTTTAATTAATTCAAATAAATTCCATTTTGAAATAGAGCTCTTTCGAAAAAATTTCGATTATTAGCTTTAGAAATTAATGTTATTTTCTAGCATCTCAAATACCAAAAATGAACTAGAATTGTATTCGAGACTATTTATCTGTGTGTAATGATAGGTTCTGATGCGGATTTACCTGCATTACGAATTTCGAATCGTCACTAACGCAGTAAGTTTAATGTAACTAATTGCAGCCATTTTGGTAACATTTAACTGGATAAACAATTTCAGAGTAGACGTTTGCCGTTATAGAATGACAGTTCTTGATTGAAATTTTTTGATTAAGTAGTATTAATATTGTAATGTTAATGATTCCATCGAAATCAACCATATATTGAGGCTTCCGTTTCTTATTTTTTATTTAATTTTTATTTTCTAATAGAAATTGAAAAGTTGAATGGTAGGAATATTTCGAAATTATGAAAAATTATTTAAATTTCTGAAATCTCTTTAAAGTTTCTGTTACTTTTCGAATGTTATCTTCTATAATAATATATTTAAATGTATTTTGTTTAAGATATACATTTGAAATAATTGGTTGGTTGGTTGGATTTTATTGACGCAAGAGCCAACTTTTGGGTAAGCTTGAAATAATTGGAAAAACCAAAGGAGCAATCGTCTAATCTCAATCTTTTTTCTGATTTCCCCAGTTTATATTTCATATGAAAGAAAGATCATGACTCTTAAATGTGTCAACAAAGGTGTCCTGCCCCTAACACATTCTATTTTGGAGAGAAATCGCGAAATAAAACCTTGTCAAAGCCACCACCATCTCAACATCTGCATCGATTCCGCCATTTTGCAACTATATTTAACCAATCATAATACTCTATGTTTATTATCTAAATATAATCTAAAATACTTCTTCCTTTTTTTGTAATAAGATGTAAATCATCAGTGTTGGCTGATATTGCTAAATTGATGCTATTTGTATAGGGGTGGATAGATAATCTTTGAAGACGGCTAGTAAATATTATTTGCAAGTTTCTTAAATCAATTTTTTAGCAATATAATGGATAAAAAATTGAAGATTATTAATATCAGAATATTCACCATGCATTCATTGTAAACATTGTCAGATTCAAACGTTGATCTTCCTGTCTCGGTTTTACTCATATGAAATAGAAAATCGTCATCTCTCGCATCATTCACCATTTTCATCTGGGTACTTTGTTCCATCATATCTTTAGTTTCTTCACGAGGCATTCTTTAAGCTAATGTGGGTTTTATATCGGTTAAAATCTGAAACAGAAATAATTCAAGATATGTTGAAAACAAGATACATTCTCAAAATTCTTTCATTCCATTTAAGGATCTCTAGAACGAATAACATGGTTAATAATCTCTTACCTCATTAGTTCAAAGCTGGATTTTCGGGTGAGGAATTGACATTTTCAATGAAATATTGGTGTTTTTATGTATCTATGTATGAATTTTGGAATAAAATTTTGATAATTGCACGCATCACCTTTTATCTGCGGTTGGTAGTTAATTTCTATTCGAATTTTTCAAGTCCTTTTATTAACATTTTATTACCAAAAAAAGGAACAAACCTTGAGATCTAAATACAGTGCCGCAGGATTTTTTCAGACTGACTGCGCCGGTCTGTTATGCGCAGAGCAAAAATTAGAGCATGCGATGCCTTCGGCATCTGTAAAAGGCACGGGGCAGAATTCTTTTTAAAGCGCATACTGACAATTAAAAATTGCAAAAGAATAAATATTTTCGGTAAAAGTGAATTATAGTGTGCACCCTGCTGTGCCAAGTCGCCAATAAAGATGGCGGACAAAATAAACAAATACTTCCGCGGAACATTTTACCATTTCCCGCCATATAATTAGAACTTTTTACTGATAAGTATTGTTTTTTTTTTCTTCCATACTGCCCGGTGTCTTCGGCATCTGTAGAAGGCGCCGGTCAGAATTTTTTAACTTAAAAAAAAAATATCTTACGGTTTCACTAGTAGCGGGAGCGGGAACCTAGTAGCTTTGCTAGCACGTTGAACATAAGGACTGTGTGGATAACAGAAACAGTACATAACCAAAAGAAAAGAAAGAACGGAGAAAGAAGGAACATTCTCCATACGAAATTTCAAACTAACATCCTCTTCCAACTTCATCAACTCGTAAAAAAATATATTCCACTTACCCTTCATCAATTCTGCCGGTTCGATATCAAACCATTTTCAATACAAAATTTCAGACAAGCATCCTTTCTAACTTCATTAACTCGTAAAATTATATATATATATTTAACTCACCCTTCATCCATTCTATAGGTTCGAAATACTCCTGACTAGGGATTGCAATACCGGACCAAAATTTCAATACCGGTATTCGGTATTTTTTAAATCTTAATACCTCTGGGATGACAGCCTTTGTAGCTAAAAATCCCTAAATCCCCCTCATTCAATCAATCTTAATACCGGGATACCGGTTTTAATACCGGTATTAGAAATTTTGCAAAGAGAAAGAAAACACAGGTATTTCTTTTTTTTATTTGCCAGTTATGTTAGAGATTGGAAATATCACAAAAAATAATTTGTAACTTATAAATTATAACAGTATATAATCACAAAAAAGTAAAAAAACATCTTATTTATTTAAATCACAAAAAAAGTGTAAATATCACTATTCAATTTATGGTACTATTACAAATTTTTGAAATGTGATCTAAAAAAACATAATACATCAATTGTACTGTCATTAAGCCTGAAAAGTAATTTTATGTAAAAATGACCAGCTGTCGAAAACGCTCTTTCGGCATCTACGCTAGTTGGTGGTACTGTTAGCAATGCGCGATATACTTTTTCCAAGTATTTACCTCTAAATCCCTCATCTTCAAATAAATCGATTTCTCTCCGGATGATTTTGGATATAACTGATTTCTGTATTGTATTGTGGTTCGTTGAATTTTTTTTTTTTTTTTTCGCTAATTCTAATTTTTGTTCAAGAGACAATTCCTTCGATAATTGAACCGAATTCGGAATGTGGATAGGTTTGTGGGAAAAAAATTTTAAGAAACTTTACTCTAACTTAATCAGATTTGAATTGGTTATTTTCTTCTTTTCATTTTCCTTTTTAAAATCATTATAATTATGTAAATACCATAAGACATTTTCTATTTCGGTATGCCTTTCTTCTGTGCGATTTTTCAATGTAATATATAATTCTTCAGATACTAATGTGTGCTGTTCTTTCAGTGACTGCAACATGAAATTTATTGTTGCATTAGCTGTTAATAAATTAGAATCACTCCGACATAATGCCTCAATAGTCAGTTTTATTGGAAGTAGAGCTAATATAGTTCTGGATATTAAGTCGAATTCACTATCTGAAAAATTAATTTACAGGTTTAAGCTGATTATTGCATTTTGGATTGGATTTCTCAGTTTCAAAAATCGTTCCATCATTAGGAGTAAACTGTTCCAACGTGTTTTAGAATCTAACATATATTCTGTTTTATTTTCAGTTATTAGCATATTAACATATATTCTGTTTTATTTTCAGTTATTAGCATATTAACATATATTCTGTTTTATTTTCAGTTATTAGCATATTAACATATATTCTGTTTTATTTTCAGTTAGGATATATTACTAAAATATATACTTTTTATAGGGGAACGTTTAACAATTTTTCGAATTTTATAAATTATAGGAAGCAATTCTTGATAGGTTAATATTTCATCCTCATTAGCAATATCTTCTTCAACAATTACATTGTCATTATC
The DNA here is from genome assembly GCF_947563725.1 of Argiope bruennichi. NCBI lineage: Eukaryota > Metazoa > Arthropoda > Arachnida > Araneae > Araneidae > Argiope > Argiope bruennichi. Next base: position 56,671,203 of record NC_079159.1, on the reverse strand, counting down.
TTCATTGTCAATATCACTCTCACTCTTACTCTTTTCAAAGTTTGAATCCGAAATTTCTATATCCACAGTATTTGGATTCTTCTGTTCTTTATATTTTTGGTATAATACATCTATTACTCCTAATTGAATTCCATGTGCATAGCACAACTGCTGATTTGCACCAATCAACTTTCCTATTTTTTTTATAATTGTTGCTCCATCAGTCGTTATGGATACAATATTTTCTTTCAGGGATAATCCATGTTTCGCTAATTTAGATTTAAGCAATTAATTAAGCCATTAATTAACTAATTAATTTCGCCCTTTAGGGAGACATAAAAACAAAAACGTATGCTATATTGCTATGTTGGCGATGCCTGAACATATAGTGGAGACAATTTTAAAAATTTCTAGTAAATACCGACAAACCGGTATTTAAACTTGTGAATACCGTATTACGAAATTCTCCAAATGGCTCAAAATACCGGTATTCGGTATCCCGGTATTGCAATCCCTACTCCTGACATAACAAATTATGAAGAGAACCAACCGTTAGATCACCATAAGAATTGCGAGAACTGCGAAGAATTCCATTGCAGCTGTCTTTTAAAGTGAGAATGCAGACGATTTTTTAAAGCGCATACTGAGAATTAAAAATTGCAAAAGAATAAATATTTTCTGTTCGTATTCACATTTTAAAAAAAAGAAAGAAAGAAAATTAATTATAAGCTTAACTTTCTTTATTTAATAAACTTTTAATTATAATAAAGAACAAAATTAAAATATTTAATCGATATTTTTTAAATATTTTTAATTAAACATTTTTCATAACATAGTTGTAGTTTATGTACAACTCAACCATTGCAAAAAGTAGTAAACAAAACAGCATTAGGGTTGCTTGTAGAGCGTTCCGTTGGGTTGCCATATTGGCGACAAACTCGGGGGGCACACTAAAATTCATTTCAACTTTATATATAAACAAACATAAAGTAATTACATATAAATAATTATTGTAGTTACATATAAATGAAATTTTTATGAAATTCCACAATTTATTTATCTCTTAGAATCTTTAGGACGAATTCATCTCAGTTCGATAAGACTTAAGATTAAAGTACTGTTTCTTTTTAAATCCGTCAAAATTGTGCCAGTCGTACAAAAACTCGCCAAAACTTTGCCATCCTGAATGATTAACAAAAAAAATAATAAAAGGGTTTAAGGTTACAAAAAAAAAAAAAAAAAAAAAAAAAACGAAAAAAACCTTCCCGATTACATTTGGTGAGAAATCGCTCCTAAATTATTCAACTTTGGCGACCTACCTTAATCTTAAGTTTAGCCTTATATATATTTTTTTTCATTAGAATTTTCTGATCCCGTTATCGAAAATTTTGGCTGGAATCTAAATACTAAGTTGATTGGTTGAACGCGATATAAATAATAATATAATAATAATTGAATAATAGATTGGAACTATTAAGAAATTCTCTGATATCCACTATCTTGTATGATCACAAGAAATTACAATAAATGCTTTTAAAAAGTTGGAACTTTAACATTTGGCAAAAAAATCACCCCAAAAATTCAACTAACTTTGACAGTTATACATTATTTTAAAGTCGCCCCGAAACGGCCCATATAAAACAGTAATCTGATAGGTTACAATATATTAATTATTAAGTTAGCTTGTAGTAAATCTTATTTAATTTCATTTAAAATGCAAAATTAAATGATTAAATTAAGAAAAATTAGGTAGGTTACCACTGCTGTCTGGAACATTTTCTATTATTTTAGAAGATATAATTTTCTATATAAAAGGAAATACGAGCATGAAGAACTAAATTATTCCTTTAATAATTTTGATAATACAACACTAATAAAATAGTACTAAAAATTACCTGTTTTTTGCTTAGTTCTTGTTACCTACTGATATTATGTGGGTTTTTTAAAAAAATATGAAATAGTGTTTAGCAGATTTGGATTCGTATTTATGTTGCCTTTTTTATTTTAACTGAGAAACGTTATCTAAAATAGATTTGCTTTCGTCAGTCTTTTTTAAGATGGTTGCTCCTTTGTATTTTGATTTTTTTATTTAAAATATTTGTGTCTCAAAATATTTTATTAAATATGATTCACAAGACAAATGATATGTGTAAAAATTTAAAATTTGTAATTCATGAGATCCTTTATTGATTCAAAATGCATAAAATATAATTATTTAGTTCATTTAGACCATTTTGTTTGCAGATGTATGTCTATTACTAAAGGTTTAACATATTTGCTGTTGGACCTTGATTATAATAGATATCCTTAATATATTAAATCATGTTTGCATTACATAAAACTGATATATTTAATAATATAGAAATGATAAAAGATCTTAGAAACTTTTTCTTGAAGATTTTTTTAGAAAATATCATATTTTATATTTATTTCATTACATACACGTGCTGCAAATTTCTCTTTTTTGGATTAAATCTCTAGTAATAATTGACTTATTTATTAATATGTACTTTTGTCAACGTGATGGCAGCACGTTGATGAAATCTATTTTTAAAAATGCTCGTAACATACTTGTCGCATGAATCCGCGATCTTCGACGAAGCGAGTAACAACTCAACTCCGTTTTGAAAAAACAACAACTTGGAATCAAAAACTTGAAAAACGGAACATCGTTGTGATCAGCAGCTGAAAAGATTCTGAACTATTTTCTTTTGGAAATGCAGTCATTTAAATTTAATATGTATACAGAATAACGTCGTAGAAATAAATGTTATAGTTATTTTTATCAAGGAGAGTAGTTTTTTTTTTTTTCAATCACAGTAAAAGAACCCGTGTACCATAGGCGAGTACACGACAATACTCGTGCAGGTTAAATTTTATGCTTATTTTGTGGAAAATATAGTTAAAATATTTTTATAATTCACCAGAAGTAGAAATTTATAGATTAAAACATTAATATCATGGGAAAGATTATTTTTTGAACTTTAAAATAATGTGAAAATTGTGTTATAATATTTTTGGAAGTTATCACAGAAAAACGTCCAAATTTTGCTTGATTTTAAATTAATTAAAATTTTAAAAAACCACCCCGAGGTCCACGTTCTCACTCTCCAAAATATGTATGTGCCAAGTTTGGTAGCTCTAGGTCTAGAAGCCGGACCTGTAGAGCGCCAACACACATACACACACATTCATTTTGAATGTAATAAAGACTATTTATTTCCGTCTATCGGGAATAATTGAGATTAATAAAAATAATTTTCACATAACATTTCATTTAATTTAATCTTTTCAACAAAACATTTTTAGACATATGATATTATACCGTTCTTTTCTTATGCTATGCATTTCCTTATATATATCTTTATGCATCTAATTATAAAATAGGAAAAAGCAACAGTGTTTAAAAATGGACCCATTTAAAAATTTTTTTCTCCATTTCTTGATTCTGAAGCTAAATCTCAATTGTAAATTAACAAAATTACAAGAATTTTTTTAAAACATATATTTCAATGAAATCTAATCAGAAGAAAAAAATAAAGCGTTTCTTCATATCTTGATCATCAACAATGTAAAAAAAAAAAAAAAAAATAAGAATGGGGATGAAATATTAGGAATACGATTTGAATAATGAATATGATTTTGGCCTCACATATAACATTGAGTGTATTGTTGTAAAATATGTCTCAGAACATCTATAAAAATTAATTTTTTATGACAGCTAGATTATCATATCAATAATATCAAAAATTTTTGGCATCTACGGTTTTATTGAAAAGATAATTTTTTGAGTGTTAAGTGTGTAAATATATTTATTTTTGCTAGAATATTTAAGGAAATTATCGCAGAAAAATAGCATCCGTTTAGTTAATTTTTAATTAAGATTTTAATTAAAATTTCAAAAAAAAAATTGACCCAAGTTGCACATTTTTTTTCTAAAGTGTATATATATGTGCCGTTTGGTATCTCCAGGTTAAATGGTATGGTTGTTGAGCGACAACCCACACATATATTTATCTTTATTATTTGTAGTGATAGAAATATAAGAACAGAAAACTGACTAATTCAGCCCTGAAATTTTTCCCTGTAGACAATTTTTCACAATTTTTGTTATAGCTTTGACTTCCAAAATAAAAATGGGAGGCAATTTGACCCTAAACGCCAGATTTAAAAAGATGTAGGTCCATAAGCGCGACGAATCTTCAATTCTATGTATACACTGCTTTAAACGTTATCTATTTCGGCTTCCCAACAAGTGCTGCATAATAATTTAAGAGTGATGTTTAAATATTTTTGTAAAATTTCCCATCTTTTTGCAGAAGCAAAAAATAAGTAATATAAACTTGCAATATTCCCCCTCCCCCGAAATTTTTTTATAATATATTCTGCTAGAAGTGGTATCAAAAATTTATAAATTAAAGGAGTATGCTAGGTAAGGCACAAATATTGCATAAGAGTTTAGAGCAATTATTCTAGATTGTACACTTTTATATTTCCCTTTCATATTGCTACCGTTTTCGTTTGTCTGACCTCTAGAATTCATATCTAAATCAAGCCATTTAATCTTTTACCCATCATTTATTTAGAAGTTTTGCCAGTCCTTCTCTAGTCAAAAAACCCTATAAATGACAAATTTATAGTTAATCTTTTCCTAATGACGATTGAAATTTTTTCCTTATTGGAAATATCAGAAGTATAATCCATTTGGGTAGTATAGTATGTTTCTGCTTTTATATCATCTTTAATTTTGTTATAGACGTCATTTCCTAACGTCGTCAGAAGACGCTTAGCCAGTCACGTGGAAACCAACTAGTACGTCAACTTTAATTGTATGAGCGCTATTATTGCTCAAAACATTATTTTAGTTCTTGATCATGTTGGGGGTCCCTCAATCGCGGGACCCGGGTGCATAGCATCCGCCGCACCCCCTTGATGGCCGGCCCTGATTCGAACCTAGAGTCTTCCGGCTTTGATGCCAAATCTCTAAAACTAGAGTCCCTCTTTATCCGACTTCATCCGTTCTTAGATTATTCAAAGGCTATTTGGGCACTTGCTTTTAGTTCTAAACCAAGGAGAGTGGCATTAGCGCCTCTCCTCACTCCAGACTTTTACACCACTCCAACTAGAGGACTTAGATGAATTGAGACTTAAAAGGTACCTGATGAGGATGTTAAAATTGTTTGATGATTATAAATATTTCTGATGGCCTGTTTGATAATCATAATACATTTCTTTTGTAACATAGGAAAATTAATTATCAATTGAAATTTAATTCCCATTATCATCATCTTTAGTTAACACTCTTTATTTTGGCAGTTTTCTGTAGATCCATTTTTGCCATCTATTATGCCAATTCGGCAAAAAATTTTGTCTGTTCTTTTACTTTTCTTTTTAAATTAAAAATTTATTATCTTAAGTGTGATTTTATATGACAAAATCTTTATGTCAAGTTATATATTTATGTAAGCGAAATAATGAATTAGAAACAATACAAGTTTCGGAAATCGAAGTGAAATTCTATTCTTATTGCCATATTAGTTTTAAAGATGAATGAGCCAAAAAGATGATGAGCACAATTTTAAATAGATTAACCAGATACTTTTCTTTTAATGATTATATGGAACTATAGGACTCGATTCCATTCGGAAGAGTTTTGTGCGTAATAAACTGACCAGATGCAGGATTATTAAATGCAATTTCAGCGTGTGTCACAATTTGATACTTAAAAATATTTGGATGAGGGGATCATGGATATCAAATTATGCATAAGATATTTAATTTAAATGCAATGCAATTGAAATTCCTCAGGTGATCGGCAAAGGTGGCTAGTCTCTATCTTAACTTATAATAAAACAATAATGTGTGTGCTTTTAAATTATATCAGTTTAATTGATGTACCGCTTATTTATATTTGATTATTTTTTTAAAAAAATATTTTTAAGTTTAGTTTTTTACAATTTATTTCACTGCTGTAAAGAAATCGTTTTCATTGTTGTTACAAATATTTCATAAAGGATTTTATTACCATAGTTGATGATAGAGTAATAAAGTTGTAACTTAATTTTCCAAAATCAGTAGGTTTTCTTTTTAAGGTATGCTTTAAATATATTTTTTGAAATTTATTGTACATGCAATTGTTTTTTAATTTCTGTAGAAAGCAATGATGAAAATTTTTGAGATGTGTCTAGTGTACAAAGATTTTTTTAAAAATATTATTAGTGATTAATGTTGTTACTTATGGCACTTGTCATGGACAAGCCCGCTAACGAAGGCAGCGATTTAAGCCGAGTTTGAGTAGTTGCTTCTGAGGGTAAAGGCCCCTGAACACCCGAGAGCAGAAGTCTGACTTCTAGCTTATATGAAGATGACACTCACACACTCGCTTGCACAACCCCTTTTTACAAGGTGTGGGGGGGGGCTCTTTTCTACATCTCACAGATAGAACACAGAAGGAAGACCAACCATGCCCGAACCAGGACTCGAACTCGGGACGCCCATATCATGGGGAAAACGCGCTATCCCTAGGACAGGACGCCAGCTTAGTGATTAATTAGTTTGGTATGCAGTCAACGTATCCGAGAATTCATTATCCAAAATTTAAGGCTTGACAGAATACTAATGATATTCTACCTAGAACATACGATCCCAAACAATGTAAACTAGTCCAGAATTAGATACATCCCCTTTGTTAAATGTAATTAGAGATATTTATTGGAGAACATCTTAACAATTGTGGAAATGACCGCTTATGAGTGGTTGCGTATACATTCCAGTGATAACCAAAGAATTGACGAACCTGATTGTTCTTAAATAAAATGCCTGGCGTTTCGTTCACAGTGGTAGCTGCGACGGGCAGTCAAATCGCGGTGTTCTGTGGGTTGCTATTGTATGCAAGTCTTGATGATGATGTCGTGTCCGCGTTACCACGGAAAGTGGGTACAGTAGCTTCTGAGGGTTAAAGACCCCTAAACACCCGAGGGCAAAAGTCTGACTTCTAACTCTAGTGGCGCTCCTACGACCTGTCCGTCTGCAGACAAGACGCACGTGACAGGCATCAAAGCACCCCAGAAAACCGCAAGGGAAGGGCAAGGGGGAAAGTGTACCCTGTCTGAAGATTCACGAGTCTTTGGAACACGGCTTCATATGAAGATGACACTCACACATTCGCTTGCATAATCCCTTTTTACAGGGGGCTCTTTTACACACTTCACTGATAGAACACAGGGGGTAGAACAATCATGCCCAAACCCCGGACGCCCAGATCACAGGGAAGACGCGCTATCCCCTAGTATGCCGGCTATACAAGACTTCCTTATAAAGAATGAAAACGGCAACAATGATTAGATCTTCTAGGAAAAAAGAAAATACTTTAGGGCACAGTTCATTGTCTTCCATATGTTACATTTCGAAACGAACATCCGAGATGAAATAAACTAGTAAATTGGCGTGTTAGAACACCATACAAATTGGTCGAGTGTTACAAAAATAGATCAATACAATACATGTAAGAAAAATTTGAACCAAATTCGCCAAACCTCTTTCAAAAAGTTATATTCGGCTATCAAAACGGTTTGATAGTAGATGGGCGGCAGTTAGAGATGATCCTCTTCCACTTTATAATGAATCGCTGCTGGTTGTATGTGGACGGTGCCATTGAGGTGTTGGTCTGCACACGAGTGTCTACAATGTAAATTTATTATACCCTCATGTAGCCTTCCCTCTCATAGTATTATTTCAACGCACATCAAGGTTCCTACCGATGGTTCATTTGGGTCGTCAAAGAACAATTTGAAAATTATCTCATATATATGAGACCGTGATCTGCAGGATATCCTGTAGAACTGAGAGATCATATAGAGAGGTTGATGCATATCTGTTAAAAATGTTTCATAACTTTTTAATTATGAATTTTATATCGATTCACTATATTAATCTTTTAATATATTTTTTACTTTACAGTGATACTTTTTACTTTTTCGTATACGAATTGTAAAAGCGAAAGTACTGTAATCGTTAAAATTATCTAACCTCCTCCCTCACCGAAATAAATTTTACAAAGTCGTGCATACCATTAATGTTCAGATTTTTATTTTCAATCATATTTTATTTAAAATTGTGTTGCTTCTTAATATAATAAAGAAAGACCGCCAATCATTTTTGAACATCGTTTTTTCGACCGATTTAAACCACAATAATTAGAACTATGATGCAGTTTCAATGATAAAAAAATTACAAATTTCATTTATTGAAATAAATGCGATTTGAGTTATTGCCTTTAAATGCATGCGAAATTAGAGACAGATAGCCAACTGCTTGATGAATTTGGTCTGAAAAGTGATACATGTCTTCATTTTAAGTGTTAAGTTAGCATACCGAACTTAGCAGTTCATAGTTATCGCGTTCACTTTTACGGGGGCAGCTAAGCAGATCAGATCTCATTTGATTTTATCCAAATTTTTATACAAACCTACACATCCGATGTTAAGATTTTTTTTTATTATTATCGCTTTCATAGGCAGACATAAATATATATAAAAAAAATGGTCTAAAACGCATAGTTTCGTTAAAATCTCGAGTTAGAATTCTTTGAGGATTATTATATTTCGTATACAACTGTGGTGAATAGCATATAAGCCAGTTAACAACTCTTCTACCCGAATGATCGTTTTGGTATAATGGTTTAGTTACTGGACTGCGAATCACAAGTTTCCAGGTTCTATCCTTCGCGCATCGTATACCGCTTCATTGTTGACCCGTACGAATAGCATATAAGCCAGTTAACAACTCTTCTACCCGCAACTAAAGTCGTCAGACACACTTGGCGCATCAGCACCCACACACGCTCACCATAACGCGTGGCGTTAATCAAACTGGGTACAGACCCATTAAGACAATAGCTACTACTAATAACTTAATATATCACCACTCAACAGTCATATCGTTCGTCTCACCTCCGACTCACTGGAGGGAGAGTACTGTGGTGAGTAGCATATAAGCCAGTTAACAACTCTTCTACCCGAACGATCGTTTTGGTATAATGGTTTAGTTACTGGACTGCGAACCACAAGGTCCCAGGTTCTATCTTTCGCGCATCGTATACCGCTTCACAATAAAGGTAATAAAAACAAACACGCACCTCATAAAAAATAACAGGGCTTATAATAGTAATTGTCCGTACTATGTTCCCAGCAGTAAAAGTATTTCAAAGTGGAAAATTCCCGTTATTTTTTAACTAATACTCGGATAGCCAGAAAGACTTTTTCCTATTGGATTTTCATTCAAAATTCTTTAGAAATTTACCTATTTTTGTGTAGAAACCAAACTTTATCTGCCTTGCTTAAATTGCTTTTGAGTTATGTTCATAAAGACATGATTACTAACATCTATCTTTCGAACTTGGAAAGATATGAAAAATAGAGACTGGTCAAAATCTAGAGTTCGAATTTTTTGACGATTACAAATACTTCCTCTTTGCCTACTTAATATAAGAGAAAAGAAAGAAGAAACGTTTTTATATATTTCATACAAAAAAAAAGGCACAAATTCATATTTTAAACAGCATCTATAAGCATATAGCTACATTTTAAAATGCACTAAAATTTTTTTTGTTGTTTCAAAACAATTAGTTTATAACAAGGTTTAGGGTATTTACTAGCATCCTCAAATCTAATGCTCACATTTTTTGTAAGCTCTCTGGATAGTATTTTTTTTTTTTTACACGATTGCATTTTCGATATTAAAATATCAGCAAGAAAAATTTTCGTAATTCGTTTTTAGTAAATAAAAGTATTTTGGGTCACCTCTTCCCATAAAAAAATACTCAATTTAGATGGCAATTTATCCTTTTAATTTCTGATGTGAAAATGTGGCCAAATCAAGTGAATCTGTTTTTTTAGAGGTCTATGACAGAAGCAAATGTTTATGTAACTTTCATGCGGCTAGTTTAAAAAAAAAAAAAATGTTCCAGTTCATGCTTTCATATTTTCAATATTATTTTGTAACAAATATTGCCACATTCGACTTATAACGAATGACAATTCTTATTGCTTGTTTTTAAAAGGATTTATACAAGGGATATTGAAATAATATATATAATTATTAATATAACAAAAATATTTTAATTGTAATCAACAGATATTGTCTCAATAGAATTTGTTGAAATTCTAAATTTGAAAAACGATTTTTTTTTGTTTTCAAATAATTTAATAAAAAGTTTTATCAAAGCATATATTAAAAATCAGATATTTTTTAGTATTGGCATTCAGTTATTTGGTGGTCTGTACTTTATTAATTTTTTAAAGAATTTATATAATTTACCAATCTATGCATTTATTTTAATTAAGTAGTTCAAATTAATTGGCATTTAATTATAGTAAATTGAGTATAAATTAAACTGAGAAGAAAATAAAAATTGTATATAAATATTACAGTTTCTGTCTTGAATTAAATCAAGATCTTTTTGGCGTAAAAATTCTAATTTATTCTAACATTTCACTTCTTTTTTTATACGAAAGAAATCGCCATCGAACTAGCAGTAATGTTACCCACCCATTTCTCACAACTATTGGAGAATTCATCAGGTTCTTTTATTTATATATATATATATATATATATATATATATATATATATATATATATATATATATATATATAAACAACCACGTTTGCTTGAGAAGTGATTATTCTCCACTTTTATTAAATATATATTTATACATTTGTTCATTCCTACTTATCAAGCGAATCCTCAGGCACTATTCGAACCTATTGCAGATTCATTGACATGGTGAACTACGTCACTGTCACCCAGCGCTCTTAACTTTTTATTCCTCATCCCAACAATTATAAAATATCCGTCTTTTATACACATTTATTATATCAAAAACACCCATTCTCTCTCTATATATATAAAACAGTCGTAAATCGTGATAGTTGCACCATTTATAACTCAAGAACGTCTGTACTGAATTTATTGATATTTGTTTTTTTGGATTCGTCTCAGCCCCGAATAGCAGATTAACCATTAAAATATCGTAAAAGTTCACGGGAAAAAAATTAATCTTGATCTTAGGGGTATTTTTTTTAAGAGTCGGTAACTCTGTAACAACTGTCAAGTAGGTCTAAGCTACTAACTAAATGATTTTTGTTTTGTTTTTATCAATTCACTTTTTAAAAAATATCTTTCACAAAATAAATTTTAAAAAATATAATGAAAAGTTCAATAAAGATAACAATGCTATTATCGTACACCATTTTCTTAGTAAACTGTAAGATAAATAATCGCATTTCATTCAAAACGATAAGTATTAAATATCCGTGTGCAAGCCAAAGTCTGTTTCAAACTTATTAAAAAGCAGAATTGCTCTTGGTCGTATTTATACAGTTCATCCGAAGAATGATGAATACTTCTATTTACAGTTGTTACTGGTGAATGTTGCAAGTTGACTATCGGTAATGGCCGTGTTCCTGTCGACGAATCTATTTCATTTCGTCGGAATTTTTGCAATTTCGTTTCATCGAAAGATGAGCTCATTAACAAAGTCTTCCCGAACATCATTGATAACCACAACAATCACAAATGGTTGAGTGAGTGAGCAATTTTCACGGTTAAGAACAAAGATGTGGATGACTTAAACTTCGTAATTCAAAATCAAATCGTTGGTACTCAGCATTCATTCAAATCTATCAAACAAAACAAATCAAACAAACGAAGTCACCAACTATCCATCTGGATTTTTAAACTCCTTGGATGTGCCTGGCTTACCACCGCACAATTTACAGCTGAAGGTTGGCTCGGTGATAGTGATTCTTCGAAACCTAAACCAACCAAAACTATGAAATGGAACGCGTTTGGTGATTAAAAAAAAAAACTGATGATCAATGTGATTCACGCGACTATACTCAAAGGAAAATTCTAAGATGAAGCTTTCATTCCGAGGATTCCCATGATACCAAGAGATATGCCCTTCGAGTTTAAACGAATTCAATTTCCAATTTGTGTTGTATTCGCGATGACGATTAAAAAAAAAATCACAAAGCCAATCGTCGAGTGTTTTGTATTCTGAATCTAGAAAACCCACGTTTTTCTCATGGTCAATTACATGTGGTATATTTACGTGTTAATAAACCATACGCTTTATTTGTTCTTGCGCCTTTATTTATAACATAAAACATTTTTTGTTTTATCAGAAGGTGCTTGACTCAAGAGAATAAACCCAAATGTGTAAATAGATTGAATAAAGAAAATGCCTTTCTGACAAGCCATTATAATACTTATTTTTGTAGTTTTATTCAATTTTTTTCCTTATGTTATTATAACAAGTCAAATATGATTAAAATCAGAAGAACCGTTCTTGAATTATAAATGGTGCAACTAAACTGTTCATCGATTGTTATGCGGTACGAAGTTCGCCAGGTCAGCTAGTAGTTTATATATGTATATACTTATTAAAACAATTTTTTTTGCAAGTAAATAAGGAAAAAAAAAAAAAGTAACGCAGAATGAAGAAAAGATCTGCATTTGAATAATTTGAAGCTGCACCAAGAACTAGTTACCCAAAAATTTGAATTAAAAAAAACTTCTAATAAAAATGCAGCAAGAGAAAGCGTTGAATATTAAACTAAAATAGGCTAACAGTGATGCATTTATTATATTTCAGTCTCACGGCATGAAGTTAAAAAAAAAAAAAAAAAATGATGAAATTTACTGTCAGCAAACTTAAATTTTCAAAAATTTAGAATTTTTTTTATTGGTTATATTGAATAGCAAATAAGCACACGTGGGAATTAAGGATATTAAAAATTTATCCATGATCACTAGATGCATTTAAATAATGAAAATAATTAGGAGTTTCAAAAAATTATAACTTTTAGGTTTTAAATAAAATAAATTTGGTCTCGTAGACATTATATTAGAAATTTTCGGGGCCAGAGAAACATTCAAATCACAGACGAATGAAAATTTAAAAGTTGCACTTATGTAAAACTGATGCATATATATATATTATATAAGGCTACATAGATTAGAAAAGATTTAATAGTACGAAAAATTACATTTAAGGATCTAAAAATAAACATACATATAAGGTTGAGTAAATTTTTTGGACACTGATGCACAGCCGCTTTTGTGTTGAGTCCTAAACGAAGTAATCAGTCCAATCGATTTAAGGCTCCCTACCCTGTTGACATGTTCCAAAACGTCACAAATTTATCATACATATTTTCAGTAAATAGAATTAAATCTGATATCACTTGCTTTTCTTCTTACAGAGAATAAACATGTCATTAACAAGATGATAACAAAGGTCTCTTCAATGTAGTTAATTATTCATTCTAAAATATTTTTAAACTAGAAAATGAGTCATGAAACAAATATTGTCTTTCTATTGTTATGATTTATTGCAGAAAACTGTAACAAGGTCAATACAAAATAATTATTAACAAATTTAAAATAATTCATTTTACAGCAAATTTTCAAATAGATTTGGTAAAGCAACAGGGAATCAACAACAAATTTTAGATTTGAGGTACAATTGTTTTTACGGAATATTTTAGGAAAGAAAATTCCAATATTAATGCTTTAATTGTAAATATTAATTTATCCCTTAGATTATCAGGGTTTGAATTTTAAGTAAAATTTACAATCCAGAAATCCATAAAATGGTAGCTGATTCCCTATTGAATATTTTAAATTACTTATAATTTAAAATCTTATTTCAATAAAACTATACTACTTCATTAACAGTGTAACATTCATTACTGCTTCTAGATGTTACCGTGTTTAACATCAGTGTCTATTTAAGGTGCATAAATTTTTTTTTTTTTTTTTTTTTTTTTGACATAACAAATTTTCATAAAATAATAGCTCTGAAAAACGAATTTCAAACATTTTAACAATTAGACAACTAAAAAAAGTTTAAACAAGAACATAATTTTTTTCAAAATTGAAAGTAAAATTTAAATAATTTCAACTAAGAGGGTAATAATAAATAAACTGTTCTAGTTATTCCAAAAAGGTGTAGGGAGAGATTGTTTTATAACAGTAAAGTTTATTCAAATAAAATTTTAAAATAGAAAACTATAATTGTATATTAGTACTGTAGAATTTTTGAAGTAATATCTGAACAAAATTTTACACAGTTATATGGAAAATTATATAACTAGCAGTTTTGTTCTAAATTCCACTGAAATAAATAGATTTTATAAATAGGAAACTAAAAATTAAAAAAATATATTTAAGAATTAAATAACTCGGAAACCCCGAGTACAATTTTTAAGACATCAATGCATTAATAATTTATAGGCAATTATATTATATATATATATATTCACACATATCACTTTATTACATTTCAATATCTGAATAAACTAGATTTACAGATATTCATTCATTAAATCTTAATATAAAAATTTCTGCTGTCATCTGTTATATGCCTCACCCAGTCTATCTTCCAACAGCTTATTTGGCAAGATTAATCATAGCAAATGCCATGTAGCATAAGTCATTGATTTATTAGGAGGAGAGGAGGAAGAAATAGAAAAGAAATACAAACAGCCTCCATTCTCCAGTTTATATGGCTTAACCATGATGCCTCAATTTATCAGCACACTGAACTTTTTGGTGAAAATACTGAATTTTTTCAATATTTTAGGCCATACAAAAAAGCTGATGGATCAAACTGTACTATAGATATGAATAATTTTCTCTTTTTCCCCCCTATCTTCAAATTGTGTTCAATTTTATTTTGGAGTGTACCTGAATTGGAAATTCAAAATATGCAAGGTACACAGAGAAAGTATTATGGTAATTTAGTAAGAAAATCTGAAATTTGGAATATAATCGCTTTTTATTATCAATTTTGGTTCTAAATTCTTTTTTTTTTTTTTTAATCTTTATATTATGTAAGTTTATTTTCTAATATTTTCTTTATTTTATTTTGATAGCCTAAGTATACAAGACAAGATCCAATTCCATAAATTTATTGTGGATGTAGATTGAGTGTGTATTATATCCATCAAGATCAAATTCCAGAATTTGAAATTTTTGAAGTTAGGATCTCAGTGTAGCTGCATTTTTATAATCTCGCCATAATACAAAATTACAAGGTCACTCTCAAAATAGCCTTTATGTACCTTCAAAATGGAAGGATCTTGGAGAACCCAAGTTTTAAAATTTATTTTAAATAAGAATTCAGTGGAATAATTTCGATCCTTTATGTTATTGAATTTAAACTGATATGATTAATACTTTTTACAGAACAAAACTGCTATAAAAATTAGGCATCTGTAATTTAAAAGAATTTTAATTTTTAACCTAACGTTACAGCCAGCTACAATCTGTTAAGACTAGTTAGTCAGTGTTTGGTGGGAAGCCTAATATCAATTCAAAGTTGAAAAATCATTAATATTATATATTTTTTATATTTTATTTTAAAATAAAATTTTAAAAAAATTAACTTGGTAATTTAAATATATTTTCATTTTCAAATATGAACTTTCAGTTAATGATTTTAAAAAATATTTTAATACTCTTAAATGTATAGCATGATTAGAAAAGTTAACATTTTTATTATAAATGAAAAGCAATGAGATTAAAACTTTGAAAAGATATTGGGCTACTTCAGCTGCAGTGTTATTGATTAACCGTATGAGCCCTGACCGCCCGATATCGCTCTGTTCTACAGGGGCCTGCTTCAGGCACTTTGGAGCAGTTAAACGAGTTTAAGGAGTGAAAGGTATTTCGCAATGAGCATTCCATTTAAATCGTCCCAAAGTACCTGAATCGGGCCCCTGTAGAACAGGGCAATATTGGGCGGCCAGGGCTCATAGGGTTAAAAAAACTAAATAATGCAAAGTACTTTGAATGAGAAAAAGCATAAGGAAATTCATAACTGGCCTTTAAATTTTAATAAATTTTTCACTGCACTTTTTCCATGCAATATATTCTATCATGGCAATTAAAAATTAAATGAAATAGTAAGAATCTATCATATTTAACACTGATTACAGATTGACATTTTCTGATTATATATTTTACTATAAGCAAAACCAAATGTACTGAAATAAAATAAGAAACTTAGAACAAATACATTTCCTTGCACTTTTTTTTAATCAAAATATTTTGCATTAATAACATTTAATCTATAACATTGCAGCATAATGGGTATGACGGATCCAATTCATGTGGAGCCCATACAAAAAAACATGTATTCTGAAGAGTGAGGATGCTTACTCTTTAGATTACAAGAATTACTTCATCATATAATCGACAAGTGATAGAGCAGTTGGAGGATCATTTGTATAAAAATATAAAACATGAAAAATATATACTTAAAAATAACAAAATCACTGAACTGATTATAACAGCATTAACAAAGAACTGAAAAGCATATGCATTATTTGTATAGATTTTACAGGGAAAGATCAGTATCTGATATGTCTTCTTTCTCCAGTGATTGTACGCATTCATGTAGTTCGCTATTTTGAGGAATGTCGGCATTCACTGGACAATGTTGACATTATTTTATTTCGGTCTTTCACAATATATATAATTTACATTATATATATTACATAAAATGTATGTACATAATTTACATTATATATTACATAAAATGTATAAAGTTCAATTTGGATTTATTTAATACATACATCTGTCAGTTAAGCCTCAGTTCATAAACTAGTATTATCTATTTATATAAATTAACTAATAAACCTCCAACAATTACAGACAGTCATAACACTATATTTTCATTTTGTCATATCCCATAACAACTGGCAACAGTCTTCCCATAAAGTAGCCATTCGAAAAGTTGCTGCCGTAACAATCTAAATTGGATGATAGCTCAAATAATATTTTAGAGCTTACAATCATAAATTTGTATTATGTTGTCCATTGTATTTATTCAGTATCCAAAGTTTATCTTCAGTTTACTCAGCAGTGCCTTCTCTTCATTATTCAAAAGTAAAATTCTATAAAAATTGTACATCTCAAATTCATATACAATTTTTTTCAATGTCTAGTCCAAACATGTTATGGTTTAGAAGAGAATCTCATCTTGGGAATTTATCTTCAGAACTTGTATCTGCCCTTAATCACCTTTTTGAACAAAGTATGTTCTCTAGAAGCCTGTTTTAATATTGTGTCCCCCCTCCCTCACATAAAGATATGAAACCTTAATATGAATTGACACACAACTTAGTTTTGAGTGAAGCATATTTACTCAAGCTCATCTCAGTTGGGCCATCACAAAGGTGACAAACCTTAGCATGAAATAAAGGTTCAACTTTTCTCAACAAGCATACTTACAAGAACAACAGACAAAGACAATACATTACAAAATGCATACAAGATTCAATGGAAGACTATAAACATGTTTGTTTTAGAAGAGAATTTTATTTTTAAGAGCCTACTTTCAGAACTTAATATACCTTTGAACAATGCATGTTCACTAGAAGCCCGTTTTAATATTGTGCCCCCTCTACATTAAGGCACGAAACCTTAATATGAATTAAAACACAACTTAGTTTTGAATGAAGCATTTTATTCAAGCCACCTCAAATTTCAGTTTGGTAACCATAATAATGGTAACGAAACTTAAACATAGTGCAAGTCCTTACTGCAGTTTGGCAACCATAATAATGGTAACGAAACTTAAACATAGTGCAAGTCCTTATTGCAGTTTGGCAACCATAATAATGGTAACGAAACTTAAACATAGCGCAAGTCCTTATTGCAGTTTGGCAACCATAATAATGGTAACGAAACTTTAACATAGCACAAGTCCTGATTGCAGTTTGGCAACCATAATAATGGTAACGAAACTTAAACATAGTGCAAGTCCTTATTGCAACAGGCTAAATTACAGGAACAGACAAAGGTAATGCACTGCAAATATACACAAGATTAAATGGAACACAACAAACATGTTTATGCTTGGAAGATAAATTTATTTAGGGAGCCTGCCTTCAGAACTTAATTTGCTTTTATTAACTGTTTTGAACAAAGCCTTTTCACTAGAAGCTGCTTGAATATTGTGTTCCCTTTGCATGAAACTTTGATATGGATTGTTACATAACTCTGAGTAAGGCATATTTTCTCAACTCGCATTTCAGCATGGCCACCAAAATGATAACAAAACCTTAACATAGAATAAGGTACAACTTCTTATCCCAACAGACAAAAATCTCCAGAAATAATATCCGAAATATATGCAAGATTAAATGTAAGTTCGAAGAAGTTCATATTTAGAAGAGAAGTTCATCTTGGGAGCCTGTATCTGAATTTTATATACTCTTAATCACTATTTTGAACAAAGCATGTTAAAGATTTTGTCTCAATATAGCTTTGAAACATGAAAATCAAATTTTATTTTAGTTGAGCTCAACTGAGTTTGGATGCATGAATTCAGTATTGCTTACTTTAATACACAACTCTGTTTTGCACACGACTTAGCTTTGCTCAAAAACTCATTTGAAATTTCATTCTTTCTGCCATAAAAGTGACAAAAACCTTACAATAAAGGGGATACGACTTCTTTTTATGTTCACATTTGAAATATGCAAAAATTCTACAAGTTCATACTTTAAATAAACACAAGATTTTTTTTTATATACTACAAAAATATGCCTTAATTCATGTTCATAGGGAAGAATCTATAAGATTTCCAAAATATATATAACTGAAATATTTTCAAGATTTCCATATGTTATCAGAACAAAATCTAAAGAATGATAAATCTTTTTAACTTTAATTACAGTATTTACAAGAATATTAAAATGCCATCAAAAATTCTGCTAAAAAATATGGTTTGTTGTTTTTGTTTTAAAGAAATATACAATATATCATAATTCGTTATTAAAATTTTCAAATATGCACATTTTAATATAACAAATTCTTTTTTACCCACATCATAATTTCTTATTCAAATTAATATATTTATAAACATAAATTAAAAAACCATAAAGTAGGCTTTAAAGTATGTAAAATTTTTTTAAAGAATAATATATTTAATTATTAAATAACATTAATATAAGATCTAATAAGTTCTAAATCAAGTAGCATTTTATTGCATGACGCATATTTATTCCTGTTATCAAATTATATTTATTCTTGGCAGCTGAACCATTTTGAACCATAGGAAGCAATTATAATAAAAGATGGTATATATATAAAGAGGATTTGCTTCCATTCTTTGTAATATTGAATAGATCCTTTTCCTATAAAGAAAAACTATATTGTAAAAAGCATTTAATTACAATACAAAATAGTATAAATACTTGTTTTATTCAACAAGTATTTATACTATTTTGTGGACATGCACATGCATATATTGATAAAATGCTGAGATATTTTAATTTAACTAGATTAGGAGGAAAATAGAAAATTTTAGATAAATTTTTGAAAAATAAAGATATGTTCACACCGATATTCTAAATCTATTGCCATTTTTTGTGAATAACAAACCTCAAGACAATTACTAATTATGTTGTTTATATTATATATTGAAGAATTTGAATTAAAAAAATACTCTCAAATCAATTACAACCTTTAAGAATAGATTTGATTTCTTCAGTGTGAACATATATGTATATATTTTAATTTTTTTGTATTCATAAGATTTTTAATGCTCTTCAGTTGTGATACACTATAAAAATAAAGAAAATTACTCAATACTTTTAAATAGGAAGAAATAATTCAATAGCTTATTTGGACATTCAAAGTAAAAATATTGTTTGTATCAAGACATGTTACTACTAATTAATTTTGGAGCTTAATTTCCTTACAATATGACATTGAAAAATACTCAGTATTTATGAAAGATCTAATATAAAATTTTTTTGTATAAAATCTGAAAGGTAACTTACGAAATATTATGAATAATTTATTAGAAAAGTTCTTTCAATTGCAGATTTTCATCTTAGTGCAGAATGACTGATGGCCACTATTCTCAGCTTTTTCTGCAATACAAAATAACTGGCATGAAGTTAAATAAAAGCTATTTTATAAAATATTTCAACAAAAGCTGATAAAGAAAAGCCAAAATTCAATTTAGTAATAATTAAAATGTTGATGAAAACTTTTACTAGTAATTCTAAATTCTATAAATTCTTATTCTAACAATAGAATAAAATAACAAATTTTATAATACAACTAAAGCATTTTGCCAGTTAATATTAATTTAACTGTTTGGACAATACAAATGCTCTATCAGAATTTTTATCTTTAACTTATGGACTGGCATAATGTTACATTAGTAGGTGATTAAGATTTTAATTCCCTTACAGATCTAATCTGCTAAGTTGCTGTTCATATAATATGTAGAATTACTATCTCATCTCATCACATTGAGATGCATGCAAAGATGAATACATTTTAATAAGACAAGAATAAATAGGCAGTGCCACAAAGACTGAAGGAATAATAACTCTATCGACTTGAAAAGTAGACTTTTTTCTGAAAAATCCATTTTTCATTGTAATCAATTATTCTCAGCATTGAGCTACTAATGAATGACCAATAACAGAATTTAAGTGATCTTTAAATAACAATTTTAACAACTTGCCACTGAAAGATTTTTTCTTTCTCTCAAATGAGAATATTAATATATATTTACTTATCAGGTTATAAAAGCGACTTTTATATTTGAGCTGTCTGTGCCAGGCAATTTCACTAATATTAATTTTTAAGGAATGGAAACAAAATGCTTGAAATGATTAAGGAATTGAATAAATTTAAATTGCACATTTTTTTAAAAATTTTAAATTTAATAAGCTATTTCAGATTAATACAAATGAAATATTTCCTTTTAAAAATATTTATTTCAAGTAATTATACTTTTAAATATCTCTAGCACAATCATTAACATTTTCACATTTTAAATTACATAATGTTAGAAATGTATTACCTGTAAAATAATAAGTTTTAATAATGTTTTTCTCGCACAATTCCAGTGAAAACTCCCAAGATGACAAGTAGACTTTCAACTTGAAAACTAAATTGGTTATCATTGAAACTTTCTTAAATGTAGCAAATTTTTAATTTTAGGACCTGCAAAAAAAGAATGTTAATAAATAGTTTATTGTTAAATTAAAAATTCATTGTAATATATAATTAAAATATGTAACTATACTAAAAATGAAATTTGGAACTAAGTACGACAGCATGAAATAAAACAAATTTTTGACTAATAACATCAATACCTTTGACAAAAAAATATCAAAATTTAATAAAAAAATATTAAAATTACAAATGTAATTCTTTTACTTCATGAAATAACCAAAATGAAAAATTATCCCACAATTATTAAAAACTGTTTTCATTCATTCAAAATTATCATGGAGTATCAATTACCATTTTTTTAGAAGTATTATTCAATTTAAAGAGAGAAAGGGATAAAAAATATGGCCAGAATATATTTAATATAAACCCTGTAAAAATATATTGATTTAATTATTGGCATCATTTATGCTTTTCATAAGTACAGATATTCACCAATAAATAAAATTTTTATAAAATATATGCAAGATGATTTCTCAACTGAATCCAAAATTCTAAATCACTTCAATTTTATTATTTATTACAATTTTTTTATAATTCTAATTATAGCCATAAAATTCAATCTAAGTCCTTTTTATGGCCATTTCAGGAAATAATAAAATATATATAATCTAAACAACAGCAGAGGATAACGAAAAGATGGGAACCCACCTATATAACATTCTGTAATATATGTAAACAAAGATATCTAATTTGGAATTTTTGCAGAGATGGGTGAAGTGAAATAATATAAATAGAGTGAATCCTTATTTAAACTTTGAAGTTCAAAGTAAGGAGAATTTACCACATTTATAATAAAAATCCAAAATTTCCAAATCATCAAATTGGACATGAAACAGTTTTCATGTCTGATTTTCCTTACGATTCAGGTTTTAAACAAACAATAACAGAAAAAAAAGACTTCAAATAATGAATTATGCCAAATATAAAAGACCAAGAAGGAAAATAAATGATTAACTGAACAGGAAAATAAATAAATGTATACAAATGTGCCCAAGATATAAATAATATTGTACTGGAAATTTAATCAAACTTAATGATAAAATTTAATTCCAAAAACAATGAAATCAGTGTTTCTAAAAATATGTCATATCCATAAAAAAAAAAAACAAAAAAAAACATGATATAAAAATATATTATACAAGACCAAACCATACTCTAAAATCATTTTTTAACTTGCATTAAAAAAAAAAAATGCTGAACAACATTACAACATTCCAATTTATTAGAATCCTGGAGATTCATACAGTAAAAAAAAAAAAAAAATCCAACAGAAATGCTTTATTAAAAAAGGAAGGGGGAAATATAGACAAGAGAATTTGAAAATTATGTTTTAACATTCCACTTCTTATGATTGGATATGTTATTCAAGATATGAAGTTATGCAATTAAATCGCTTCATATCTCAGGATATGAAATGACTAAGGGTATTTTGTACATTATTATTTTTTTATTTATGCCTAACACATTCAGTTTGTTTAATCAGATTATTTCAAGAATTTGTTTTATGAGAATTATTTTATCTATTGATTGACAATTAAACGTAATGAAAACTGAAAAAATGAATTATCACTGCTGTTAGATAATGAATGAAATAAGCCAAAATAAAAATTATATTTATCTGCGAAAACATTTTAAAAATAAGCCAGAAGATGAAGGGGAATCCCCTTTAGGCTTTTCTTTAAAGATATAGGCAAGAACTAAAGTGCAAAGAAGACTATTGTCATTGAGCAAGTATATAAGAAGTCTAACACTTCTTTATTGTTATAACCAAAATATAAATCATGTTTAATTATATAAATCTTTTATTTGTGTTTTTTTAAATACCTTGTTTGTCCCAATGGCATTTGTTCAAAATGAAAGCTCTATACATTTTCAATCTTTTTATAATGCTTTAAACATTTAGAAAGATTATTTTAGCAAATAATATTGCCTAAATTCCTTCATAGCAAAATAAAAAATGTAATTTGAAATTCTTGGATTCTTTCCAGAATTTATTTTGACAAATGTGTTTAATATAATTATCTTTTTCTAAAAATTTTCAGTTAATGAAATTTTTTTAAAAGAATTTATCATAAAAGTAAAATTTTTTTCAAGCAGATATGCCATCAAAGTTCAGATATTTCATAAAATAATAAAATTTAATTTTCAAAATGTCTTCATATTTAATGACAATTGCATGGATAGACAATAGCTATATTAACAGCAAATATCGATTGTTCAAACCAAGTTTTAAAAAATATCATTCACATAACTAATTTTTCTTTGCTCTTTCACATTTGTTCATATTATATATTCATATTTGTTCATGACTATCAAATGAATGAAATATCAAATTTATTTTTAATGAATAATTCATATTGATTGGTGTAAAAATTTCATTTAAGTTAATTTTCATTCTCAATAGCCTTGATAAAATTATGCAGTGTAAATCGACTATAAGGAATTTACCCTATCAGTTCTATATTTTATTAAATGAATCATCAACTATAAAACAATTGATAATGATAATTATATTAAATTAATTATATCACTGATATTTTATATTCAAGCTTTTAATATTTATTTTGACTGCAATATAAATTTCTTTTAAATTAAATAACTTTTATTCTGTATTGACTGATTACACATCAAATAAAGAGGAAGTAATGAGAAAATATATTATGAATAATTACCATGCGAGATTTTATTTTTATTCACAACCTCAAATAAAGCCATGCAATTTGAAAAATATAAATTAATATACAAATTAACAGCAATTATTCATAAAAAGGTATGTATACATTTGACTATTTATAGAAATAATGCCTACTTAAAACTACTGCTATTACATAAATGCCATTTAGGAACAACTTCTAAATTTTGATTTAAAATCACATGACAAGGATGACATCCAGCAAACCACCTTCCATAAGTATACAATAGACACCAGAATAAGAATGAAAATCCAATCCCTTGATGACTGACTTCCACAAATGATGCAAGTTAAACAATAGAAATGATTTTGTAATATATTTTTAAACACTAAAAGAGACTGCCTTCTTAACAATTCAAACAAATTGGACAATTTAGGCAATAAAAAAGATGAGATTTCAAACAAAATTTCTATATACAAAAAAATTATGCTCCAAATTGATCACATTAGTTTAATTCATATATTTTCATTTAGATGTTAATCTAATCAACAAGGTGAATAAGCATGCTGATTTATTAAGAACTGAAACTTATCTTTTACCATAAGTAACTTATCTTCTGTTAGTTATCTTTTACCATAACATTTTCAAAATTACACCTATATGCTATCGTGTGTTAACATAAAATTTTTAAAATAATATCAGTTAATGGAAATATTTGCATAGCAGCAAATCATTTTCCAATCAAGAAATATGAACTTTTAATGCATGTTATTTACAGAAATATTTTTCAGAGATTCTAAAGTGACAATTTCCCTTTTTTATTCAGCAATTAACATAGGCTGTCATATTGCAAATTGCAAAAAATAAAAATATTCTAACAGTTGATCCGAGAGTACATTAACGTGGGCATTTTGTGCTAATAGGGAAATACAAAATTCGTTGCGCAATTAGTTCTTAAGTAATGGATGATGAAAAATTATTAAAACTTTTTAATTAAGTTCTTATTTAAAAATAAAAATATTAACATTCACCCTTAAAAATGTCAATACCAATTTCATTTCTGAGCACGGTTCCTTATAATTTTAATAAACTTTTTCAAAAATTAATTTTTAATACAATCTCGAATAAAGTTTTATTAATTATTATACGGAATTCATAATAATTTTCTTTTCGCAAAATCTTAGCTTACAGTGCTTTTAACCGATCTATAAACATTAATTTCAAAGCTTACATTCCAGTTTTAGTAAAACAATTGAGTTATAAAGTTAAATTCTTACAGTAAATTCCGCGATGTAAAATAGAATATACAAAGGCTGATGCAATCAAGGCAGAAACATTAAGGCTATACCACTATCCTGTAATAACGATGTAGGTTGAAGGTTTGAATTTCTTTTTTTTAAGTAATAAATATTTGAAAAAATTCAAAAAGAATCAGTATTTTTTTTTTTTTTTGCTTTATTTAAAAAGAAATATAAATAAATTCATTTTGAACAGTAACACAGCGACTTTTATAATAAGAACCTAAAAACAAGAATAAGTTTTTACCTGATTGCTTCATTACTAGTCATGAAAATTGTTTTTGATTCAATCCAATTAAGAAATTGTACTTGACCGTAGACTCGCCACAGCCATCCCAACAGTTCAATGTCGGAGATGGCTGTGAAAATGCACCTAACAAATCGAAACAAACGAAACTCAAACCTAAAGTTTCGATCCGCAAGTTTTAGCCAATAGAAATTGAGTGTCGTCATCACATAAACAACGCAGGCGCAAATACCTCAGAAGGGGATTCCCCCTTTTCAACTTCAACATATGATTGCCATCTCACCATGCTACAAAAACAATGTACTATTTTTTTTATAAATTTGAACAATATTTTTAATCATGAGATAATTTAAGTGCTAAATTAATCAAATAAATATAGATTTAAAACTTTTGGGTTGAGAAACATTATTTTTTTCCATTTCCTACTTTTTCTTATATATAAATGGAATTGGTTATTTATTTGTTCTACTCTAAGGAGCATACTAATAACACTTAATTAACTAGTATTTATATGTTATTTTGGTAAAACATTTCCCATACTATAAAAGTATTTGATATTCAAATCTATAATTCAAAAAAAAAAAAATTGCGTTGCTCAGAAGTACTGGTACCACTTTCCGAACAAACATGACGTCGAAAAATACGAACTAAAACCAAATCGGTTTCGTCATCAAGGTTCGGAAATTTAGAATTGTTTGATAATGTGTAATGTTATCTGTACGTACTTAAAGTGAAGTCCTCCCTTCTGAAGGGACACGTTTTGTAATTTGGGAAAGGAAAGGGACAGCGCTGAGTTGTTGTTTTCCATGGTGAAGTTAAAGGATGTCTTAAAATGTAGAATTTAATTGTTAAATAAGCTACAACTTGGGCATGAGACTCTTAACGGAACTAAAACAGTTGGGGTTTTTAACCTCTGCTGGATTGGTAAGTTATACTTAATTTTTAATTATTGCCTTATTTGTTAAATTTTTAATCGGATGATATTAGCGCTTAACATTTCATTTATTCAATAAGAAGTATGTGCTATTTTTGTTATTGTATTGTTTTTGTTATTATAATTACTATTTTATCTTTGAAACAGTGGACTAAATATATTGTATTTGATGATAATATAATCTTAATACGTACAGTGGCTCAAACAATTGAGAGTAAACCTTTTACTTGATAAATGTTCATTATTTGTGTTCATATAAATATTTATATAGTCTAGTCTTTTAAAAATAAAGGTAGATAAAAGCTGTATGTATTGGTCCATTTAATTTAATTCAACAATATAAGATAATACTGTCAGATTTTTGTCATCTTACTGTTTAAATTTGATTTGGGTATTTTAAAAATTACGAGAAAATTGTCAGTTACTTTTATGTGTAAATTTTTTATACTTGTACAGATAAAGAAATACAAATTAAGACAAAAGTTATTTAATTTTATTATTACCTGATTTATAAAAAAATTGTACATAAATTCCGATTAAAATTTGTCGACATTATCTGATATTGATAAATTAAGTTTTCTGAATTAATATGCGGATGGTAGTAACTGATTGATTATGGTTCTTTTGTGTAATTAACATAGACGTTTGTGTTAATGGTAGAAGTCCCCTACCCGACCAGTGTGTTGTGAAAATAATTTGGTAAAACCATTTTGCCCAATTTACAGATTTGAATTTTCTATATTTATGGTATATATTGATTCTTTTCAATATAATCTTACTCAAATCTTTTTAGTTCCTATGTATTAACCCTCTTGCGGCATAATTTTTTTTTTTAATCAAAAATAGATTCTAAAATTGAAAAATGTTTCCTACCAGATATCTTTGAGCTTTGAAAAGAGCCCGTAAAATGCTACAAAACATGCTTGTAATATTTCACAGAACCCTGGACAGCTAATGCTATTTGTTAACCATGATCTGAATGGAACAAGAAAAGCTGAAAAGAGCGGCTTGCAGAGCTAAATTCATGGGAAAATGCATCTTTGTGGAAATTGTAGATTGCGCAAATTTTACTACTATTACATTGTTCTTGGAAATTGTAGGATATGCAACAAAAGAGTTAATTATTGCCTAACGATAATGTTGAAAATATTGAGACTTGACACTAGATTCAACTTCTAGGCGAAGTTATAAGCTATAACCGTTTTTACAATTCTCATATTATATTAGAATTAATTAAAATCGGAAAGATTATTTTTTTTTCATAAATTAAAATTTTAAACTCAATATTTTTAAAAAGTAGGTATTTTTAAAATTTTAAAGCTGGAAAAATTAATTTGTATTAAATACCGGAGTTTGTGTCTATTCTTATTTAACTATGTGTGCTTAAAAAGTGCTTACTTTTTACATTTATCTTTCAGTAATCATCCTGGTAGTGCTTGAAAGTAAAGATTGAAAATTTTAAAAATATAACTAATTTGATTCATTTATCCATGAATGAGCATTACTTTTTTTTTTTTTTTTTCTAATTTGCATATATTTTAAACAGGTTAGTAGCTGTGTCCTGAAAGCAACAAAAGAAAGATGGACACAAGGTGTTAGTGTTGGAAGGTTGGTTATATATTTTCTTAATTACATGATGTTTTAATGTAATGTTTTAACTTTTTGAGGTTTTATAAAAAGTAATTGGAAGAAGAAAAATTATCAATATATTTGAGACTAATGACTTATGTTTAATCTGAATTTTAGCTATTTTTATAATGCTTTATAAAATTTTTATTCTTCAAATATTCCAACTTTTAAAATATTCTTAATGTACCTTTTAAACATAAAAAAATACATTGGAAATTTCACTTTTGAGTTAACTTAAAACTTGTAAATTTTTTTCCTTTTATTTCAATCTCTTGAAATGTTAATAATTCATGAAATTTTCAAAAACTTTTGGAAATGTTTAGTAGATAACAGTACATTTTGTATAAATGTATGCATTGTCCACATTTTTAATTTAGTTCTTGATTTGGGAAAGACAACCGATTTGTTTATACATTTTGATACTCGGCAAGGATTTATTATTTTCACCATAGATCATGTTATAAAATGAGCTTAAATGCTCTCTTAATTGTAAAAATTAAATAAAATATATCTTTAGGAAAAAGCATTATTTCTTGCATGGCACTGGTTTCTAATTGTATGCCATTGACAAATTTTTGTAGTAATCAAATGTCATCGGTTCACTTTTTGGAGATTTTTTTTTTAGTGATTTTGTTGGTTTACAGTAAATACTTCTTTTATATATACATATAATATAAATAATCACTGGCATATATTTAATACACAAGTACCAATAATTCTAATCATCAATTCCTAGCATTTTTATAAATGAAATTGCCTATACTATATATATTTAAAATATATTGTCTTGTATTTTGCTATGCAATCATCTGTCCTCCCATCTGAAAGATGCTGAATGAGTTAAAAAAACTGGGTTGTTTTATTGTATTTTGTTTATGTTAACAGAATTGTCTTTGTTTTAATATTTTAAAGAAAGTAAGAATTTTTCCTTAAATGTAAATTCGTATGGTTTGTCTCTTGGATGTTCTTTCTAAATAAATTTGCATACCAAAGCAGCAGTAATAAAGTATTTCAAAGTAATAAATGCTGAAGCAAATTTGGGTATTTAAAATCGCTTTTTAGGAAATTAAAATTCAAACAATTTGATAGATTTTTTGTATATACTATATTCTCTTGAATTATATGAATGGAAGTCAGTTTATCTGACTTTTTTAATAAAAGAAATACTGGTTTGTCTATAGTTATATCAATTATACTACTACAGACTTTTAATAATAAACCACACCTATTTTTTTAAGCAAATGCTAATATAAGGAGCATAATTCAACCCTTCTAAATGTGTATAGTTGTATTGAATGATAAGGATGCAGCAGTAACAAAAGGCAAAAGTTATGGTTGAGTCATAAGGGTCATTAGTGGTCATGGTAGAAACCCTCCTATAATAAGTATATTCCATCATTGGCAAGAAGTAACTTGATCCTACTGTTACTATAACTTATCAGGATACTCGCAATCATCTATTATACCAGAAGTTTCTCGGCCCCCATTTCTGAAGTTCTTCCCCCGTGGGATATTGTCAGGGTATACCTGAAAATGTAATATTTATTTTTATATATGAGATATGCAGGCTGTTTGATAATGTATTATGAATGAGAAATTGTTTTCCTTATTTAAGACTCAAACTATGGAGTAAATTGGTTTGGTGATAATAAAAAGAAAAGTTAATGCATTTTTGAATTATTAAAGTTTTTATGCTTTGTTATAATTAATCAATTAATACCTAACTTAATTTTCTAAAAACTTCAAATAGCAAAATTCAAAGGGGGAGGGGAATGTAGGCCTAAGAGGCCATTTTTTGTTTAGATAAATTAGCAGTCGGCATCTGTCGAATCATTTGTCAACTTGCAACAATGTATCTACTGTCAACTTGCTGGACAGTAGATGTATTCAGTTACTATGCAATAATAGATGCAAACTGACCCATGGTTAGAGATGTATTTATGATAATTTTGGAATCATTAGTATCTTAAATTGCAGAACTCAATTTAATGATGGAAGTCTTGTGGGGATAATGCTTTAGTTTCATTTTATTCTATCTTTGGTGTGGCAAGAAGTAGATGAAAATTTAGTTACTTTAGGTATTTTTGCGAAGGCTGTGTATTACTGATAAGCATGTTGTTGAGTGCTTTTTTTAAATGGAAAAAGATTGATTTTAAAAGATTGTTCTACTATTCCAATTGTCTGTAATTGATTGTGAAACTTAGTCCTAGCTTTTAAACTTCTTAACACACTTATAAAAAAAAATTCTACGGTAATGCTCCATACGTATTGGTTTGTTTAAGAATTAATTCTATTGATCTAAATCTCCTCGCAAGTGATAAGGATTCAATATCCTGACTTCTATATCTCATCCTGATATGTTTAATCAAAAGTTTATTGCATTGTATCCCTTGTTATCAGTCTGTTTATGTAACTAAAATGCAGTGGGTGGGGGGCTGCTTATATATGTTCTAATTGTGTAATGATTTTTTTGTATTTTGAAACTGATTTTTTCCCCTTTCTTTAGGTTAGAAATGTGCCGCAGCCTTCATTATAAATGCACTAAAGCTTGGATTGGTTTGCAGTATTGGAGTAGCTCTCATCGTTTGAAATTTTTTTTTTCAAACATGGGAGATGGTTCACGCAAAGTTCTGTGAAGCTAACCAACCTCCCCCCTCTAACTGCAGAGTTGTCTAGAATCGATTGTTGATTCTATGCAGATTGTCGGGGTTTGGACCAAACACTGACAGTCTTAACGACTTACTGTTAAAATGTTTGGTCCAAACACTGACAGTCTTAACATCGGAGGCTGTTTGTGTTTCGTGCAAATGCTGACAGTCTTAACGTATTTTACGGTGAGCATTTGCACCAAACACTGACAGTCTTAACGCATAGGGATTGTCGCTTTTGGTCCAAACACTGACAGTCTTAACAACACTAGACTGTCTTTGTTGGACCAAATAAAAACAATTTTAATATACTTCCGATTCTATACAGGGCTGCAGTTCCTGGGGTGAGGGCGTGTTATCAACAGCCCGGACCTGACAGTCTTAACAGAAAAAGTTATGCAGACACGAGGTAGCTTCACTTACTACATTTTTAGAAGAGAGCCTTGAAAAAGGCATCTTTTCTATGAAATATTTTGTTTTCTTTTCTTTACAAGTGCTGGCCATATCCATGTGCTTGATCTTTTATGAACATTTTTGTACAAATTCTTGTACCATTTCAGAAACTGGATGTAATCAAATTGTACAAAAATGAATATTTATGTTATTATAAATTAGTGAATAATAAATATTTCATTTGTATTGATTTTTGTTTTTATGTGGGAAAGCATTTAATTCAGTACCAAAATTTTTCTAACCATTTTTCGAAGGCAATATAAATGCTTCAAGTAAGTCACAATTCTAAAATAAGAACCTTCTACGATGCATATCTTACACCATAGATTGAGTGACTTACTTGAAAATGAGAATTAATGAATTTTTTTTTATCAATTTAGTCGAGCATAATTTAAATTACATGAATTGCATATTACTTAGCTAATTGTGAAGAACATATAGAATTTGAAAAATAGCTACCGATGCTTTTATCCTCAGGCTAAATGAAATTACCATTATATGAACTATATATAAAGAGAAAGGAAGAAGGAAAAAGTCAATAAAGCCATTTCATTTGTTTATATATATATATATAAAAGAATGCATTGTATATGAAACAGAATCTTGAAATATAAAGGATCATATTTTTCATAATAAAATGCTAGTGGTAGGAAAAAAGGACTTGTATCTAGAAACTCAATCCAATTTTCTTCCTCTCATGAGAAATTTATCTGATTTGTGATTATTAGTCATCTTAAATTTTGTACACTAAAATTGTCATTACAATGCCTTTATTAAATACTTAAAAGTTACTTTTTAAAATTTTGTTGTATAATATATATAACAAATTATTAAATACTTATATTTTGTCTCATTAAAATAAAAAATGCTATTTTTCATATAACATTCAGTTAAAAATACCTTAACTATAGAAGTTGTAAAATCTAAACAGCTTGTGTATTATTTAAAATATATAGTGATAAATCTAATCTTGAAATAAAAATCAGCTATAACATACTGAAAGGAAATCTAAACAAAAGAAAAATAATTTTAAAGACTTACTAGAACAACAACAAAAAAAAAAACAATGATCTCAAAACTTCCTTGCACGCTCTTTAACAAAGGTGTTATTCCATGCCTTGCATGACATTGACACGCAGTCGTTACGAAACATCAATATTTGACGTGAAATAGCAGTTTTACTGAATCTATCTTGTGATTTTTGGCAATTAATCCCTTGCATGCTGTGTTAAACAGCAAATTTGGGTTTTAGACATATTTTTCCTAACCAACTGATGAATAAATTTGATGCGACTACATTTGGTATCCTATAAAAATATATATTTTAAGTCATTGCATTTTTGAGTATTGCATTTACATCTTTTTGAAAGTACAGCCTGATAAATAGCATACCCACTTAAATTAAGTAATTAAGGCATACTACTAATTAATTTGAAATTATAATGGATTTGATAATTTATTTCATAGAATTTTACTTTCTCGCTCTCTTCATTGTATAGCTATCAGGTTAACTTGTATTCAAACAGCTGGACAGACTCCTTTTGAACAGGTTTTGCTTAAAATTTGATTGAAATTTACAGAGTTGATGTAAAGATTTCATTTCCAATTTCATCCATCCACCTCTAAGCTATTTTTTAGTTGTCTTTGTCATAATTTTTAAAAATGTACTTTTCATACTTGGAAATTTGTAAGTCTCCTTTGAATATTTTGATGCTTACAATACTTTCCCCATACTTCACATAAGAGAAAGTGAAAAGCTAAACTTTACAGACACTAATTGAAGTTTTGGGAAAATCGCATGGAATATATATTGCCACCCTCAAAAGAATATTTGTGCCAAATATACTTAATGTTACATAAGTATAGCAGTCTGTCCTGTATTGTGCTAATAGACATAATTTAATATTAATAGAGGTAGATATTTCTCAACAGATATCAAATATAGATAGCTCTTTGACATAAGGATGTATCACAGAAGTATTTTAAAAATAAATTTCATAAAAATCATTTTTGGAAATTTTAATGAAACTGCTGATTTAGCTCAGATAATTTAATGTTTATAATTTTAAAGGCTTAAATAGAAATTATAATAATTTTTTATATAAAAATATACATTGAAAAACCAAGTATGCTTTTGAAAAATGAGTATACTTTTCATTATCTTTCACTTAAAAGAACTTCAGATAAAATACATAAAACACTCGGTTTCACACCTTTATAAATTATGAGGAGAAATAATTAAATACATTATATTTATATAATTAGGTACTCTAAATATCTATATTTTGAAATTCACTTTTTTACTTCCCCCTCCAAAAAAAAAAGTATTTTGCTCTGTATTCTTTAAAATTATGTATAATATTTAATTTCTAATTTTTCACAAACTTCTGAGAAGTAGATATCTGATTTTTGTGAATATGGCGGCTGTAATATTTTTCTCCATTATATACCATGAAAAACCCTGTGGAGTTGGTTGATATGCCATTTTTCCTTTCAGAAAAAAAGAATAGGATGTTCAAGTTTATTCTTCCCGAACATCACCAGCTTTGAAAAGGACCTAACTCATAGATTTGGTTTTGGTCATCAGATCTTTGTTGAAGACCTCTTACAAGAAACCTAGTCTGAATTAATAATATTCTTCCATGCTTAATTGAAACTTACCTTTTTAACAATTGAGAATATAAATATATAGAGAACTATTCAGAAAGAAGGAGTAGATTTAAAACATTTATAATGAATCATTATAGATACAAATACATATGCTACATCTGATAAAAAAAAAGTTCAAAATTTTACTTTATACATTCAAAATGAGCTCTTTGTGACAAATAATGAATTGAAAGCCCATTCCTTGCCACGTAAAAGTACCTAATCGTTGGTAATTGGAAGAAAAAAAAAGCTAACAATTTGATCTAGAAGAAAAGCAAGCATAATTAGTATGCACTGTAATTTACCCACTCCCCATATATAAAGGTCAAAGTCAGCTTGTAAGAGTGACTACTGTTTTTTTCTTTACATATACAACTGTGAATTTCTTGTGATGAATGAATTCTTGCCATGACTTTTCTTGAACCGACTGTAAATCGGGTTGGTTACACTGCATGAAAACAATAGATTCACTCTTTACATACTGCAGCACATAAAGCAAGTTTTCTTAAATGAAGAACAGTACTCCTTTACCAAAATATCCGAATGCGCTGAGAAACATTTTGATCGTATGGGATATAATCTTTTATTGCATGTATCTATTTATTGTCAATAATTGGATAAAAATATTTTAAATCGCTTCCTTCTTTTTAAATAACACTGCATATAAAAGAAAAAAATATATTATTCTTTTCAATGCAACTGATTGGTTCCTCAATTTTGTTTATTCTGATAATGATAGTTAAGGCATATGCCTTTTCTGCTCTACCGTAATTAAACCATTGCGGAAATTTCATCTGTAGAGTATTACTTCGAATGAATAGAATTCCAGGCCATTATTATTCCTTTCAATTGTTCTAAGGAATTGCTAGCGACTTAATAATGGTAAGAGGAAATGTTATAAATATCACTGAAATTAGAAACTTTAAATGTAATTAATGTTATTGAAGTAAGAAGGAAAACTGAGTGTCTATTAAATGAAATTCAATTGGTATACTTTATTTGAAATATAGATGCGAAAAATATGCCCCATTGAGAAAAACAGTCAGCATTTCCAATCATGATTTTATTTCATGTCCAATCATCTTTTGAAATCAAATGGTTCATGAGTTATTGACTCGTATTGTTGGTTGCACTTAATTTTAATGAAATTTTTTATGGATAATTTAATAGCTTTAGCCTTAGATAGCTTGAAACTTTGCTAGAGAATTTTAAATGACTTCCTGAATCATAATGTCATTCAAAACGTAACTGTACGAGTAATCTTATCTTCTAACAGCACTTAATATTTTACAATATTCATTTTCTTAATTTTCAAGTAATCCGCGTAAATAATAAAGAAAACTTCCATTTTCAGCTTTCAACAATGAAAGGAAATAATGCAATTGAATATTTGGTGAAACATAAGAAAATTTAATTTCATTGCAACAATAAAATGAATAATTAAAAATTATGGTGTTTTTTTTTTCTTCCAAAATTTAAGAAAAGGTTATAGGACGAACATACTAAAAAAGACAATAGTTTTGAATTTTAAAATGACATGAATATAATTTTTGCAGAATAATGATTTCACAAAGCCTCTACAAAAAAAATAAAAAAAAAAAATGCCTGAATTATATTTAGTTTTTAATTAAAGTTCTTGTTAAAACTTCTGTTAAATATCTTCAAAGTACAAATTCGCATCTTCCAAAGCATAATTACGCCAGATTTTGAATATCAAGGTCAAATGGTCTTGCCTAGATTTATGCACATTCTCGTTTATTATTAGTAGAAATATGTCTGGATTACATCAGATGCTTCAGATATAAAGGGAAAGGCTTAGTTTGATAGCATGAATTGTATTCCAATGATCTGATTTGGTATTTTAACAAATTGCAAAATTTGTGCAGAAACCAGATGTTTTCAGATAATAGTATAAACTAAAATTATACTGTTATTTCAAATTATAAAACCAAACAGCTTAGCAACATAAGATATATCAGTATAATTATATATAATGACAATATAATTAGGAAAAGAAGACTACTCTTGTAAATTAATCTTTGGAAAATTATTTTAAGTCAACACAATAATTATGGCATTCATTTTTACCAACAAGGAGAAGTTTTATAAAAACACGAGTCTAATATCAATCATAATATGGTGAATTACTTTTTTAGCTAAAATGCCGTCTAATTCAAAATTCTTTAGTGGATTCTGATTAAATCCCATTAAGACAAACACATGTGTCTGTAATTTAAATTTTTTTAAAAACTGAACAAAAATTTAAACAGCTTGAAAGATTTATTATATATGCATATTTTTTTTATATACCGTTGTTTGCTATTAATTTTCTGCAGTTATGATCCCCAAATATTTTTAATGGTCAGTATGTTAGTGTTTAAATATTGTTAATTCTGAAGTCCTACTTATTCCAAGTATTCTATTGTTACAAAAGTAATTAAATTCCTTATTAGGCAATAGAGTTCTAATATAATTTTCATGATCATCCTAAGGTTAAATGCATAAAAGTATATCATAAAAACGTAATTTTATGCATCATTAATATAAATTAAAAAAATTTGACTAACAAAAATATAACAGATGTATATCAAGAAATTTTTTTTAACTAATTAAAAAAATAAAATTGCAGTTATCTATGAAACATAAATGGTGATAAACTAATGATTGTACTCATCAATTTTTTTTTCCTTATATATCTGGAATAATTGAAAGGTTTTTAGCAAATGCTATCAAAACATGTTTATTCACTAAAAAGATAATTGAGATGGTTAAAAATGAAGCAATGCATTTCAGTTGTTTTTTATTTACTCGTATATGAAATATTGTAATAGTCAAGAAATTCGAACTCGATATTGTGACGAATCTTCACGCTTCATACCTCCTCGCATTCAAAAAAATATATTTTTGGTTCTATATTTGTCTGTCCTACTCTCTGCCTGTTACAATTATAACACAAAAACGCTTTGATATACATTGATGAAATTTGATATATGGTCTTTACACAAAAATTTGTAGATTTCAAACGGCATTTTAGTCTTTTCCGAAAAAACCCTACAAAACAAAGTAAGTAAATGGATAAAATTTGGTACACAAATTTAATATCTAAAGTGTAGATACCTGTCAATGCGGATTTGGTTTGGTTATATTAACGTCCCGTTTGAAGCAACACTAGGGCTATTTTGGGACGGACCTCGTAATTTTCAACCACAGTCAGATGACGAGGACGACACCTGAGCTGGCACCCCTCTCTCCACACCACACCAGCGGGCGGACGTTTGGTCATGACGGATTTAATGTACAACAGACCCCCTTACACGACGGTTCTTCGGTGGAATCGGGTCTCGAACCTGAAACCCTCCGGTTCCGAAGCTGAGACTTTACCACTAGGCCACCGTGGCCCCCCTGTCAATGCGGAAGCAGATCCTTCAAGGGGTTGTCCGTTTGTACTTTGATAACCATGTAAATGCGATAGCTCAGAAACGCAATGATTTAAATGTATGAAATTTAGTATGCGATTTTGTGGCAATAATTGTAGTTCTATATCAAATTTTGGTTTCAATTGATTGGAAACAACACATATGAAACACAAATTCGATTTTTGGGTTCTTATAGCTAAATACCGGGAATCGATCGCGAAGTGAAAAACAACAACAAGGGTTACACGATAGATTCAGCAAAAATGCGAACTTCACACCGGAAAATCTATGTTTCGTAATTATTGTTCGCCACTGCCATGTAAGACATCCTCATCCAATATCCACCACTATGTGCGTGAAGGGGGAAAGCATTCTTTATTAGAGAGTATGCTAGAAAGTGTTGGGGAAACCACTACCGATTTTTTTTTTTTTTTTGCTGCTGATTAAATATTTAGTAGAGTATGGAAAATAGTTCCCAACTTACGTTAATTGTAATAGCCTAGCAGTGGCATACTTAAATCAGGACAAAGAAAAAAAAGATGTCCCTAACACTATGGAATCAAATTATGCATTTATGTCATTTTGTCAGACAGAACTGTTGTGAGGTAATAACAACAAAAAAGCGCCTCTTATATTTGCTACATCACTAGTACATTACTGCATGGTGAGGTTTTATTTGAAATATAGACCATTCCCAGAACATAGATGTAAACAGATTACACAACAGCATAACAAACTCAATTGAAAGACCTCTTACATTTTGTTTCTGAATTCTTTGTTATTGCTATTCATTTGAAAAAAAAAAAAAGTGCTTTTGTAGTAGCAACATTAGCAAATGAATGTATAAAACAAAATTTATTCACTTTACCTAATTATTTAATGAATTGTAATCCAAAACTTTAAACCGAATTCAACATTTATTATATTGAATCAAATACAGAGAATCCCAGATTCTTATAATTTGACAAAATCGAAAAGTACAAGTTGAAAATTTATCCTTAATAATCCTGTTCCTTAAAATAATTTTTTTTTCAATTTCAATATCAATTACTTTTTATTAATGTTTGATTTGATATTAATAAAGAATTTGAATTTCAGTCAGTGGTGTTATGAACAAGGGGTAAAGGAGTAAAAAATGGGTGCCATGGAGACCAAACATTAATGTATTTATTTTATATTTTGAAATAAAATATGACAAAAGGGCGAAAACATAACCAAACGAAATATCACAAATCATTGAAATGCAGAGATGAAGGCAATTTAAAATAATGATAAGAAGGGAATTCATATATATTAAAATTAACTTTATTTATCAATATTTCATTTACTATTGTTGCATTACTTACCTTTGTCATCCTATTTTCAATGACTGTGAATATTACTGGAAAATCAATCATGATGCAGATATAAATCAATTCAAATAATGTTGAAAGTAACTGATTATTATCCTTTGTGAAAAATGTTTGTCATTATGATCGCTAAAGTATACTAAGTTAAACAGATATTAAAAAGATGTTCTGGTTAAAAGGTTAAGTAAGTGTAGGTTTCTTAAAAAATAAAAAGCAGATATGTCATTTCTTATTCTCTAACTAAAAAGTAATTAATATTGCGCTATAATTCCAACGAGTCTGTATGGAACCTCTTAAATTATTTCCCTTGTTACATATAATAATAAATTTAAAAAATTTTAATACTTACGTAATGCATTGAAATTCTTTTCTCAATTCAAAAAATGATTAGAATAAAAAAAATTTTATATATTAATAGCATTTTATTGGTCAACAAACCTTTTATGATTTAAAAACACCAGAATGTGGGATATACACAATGTGGCTTATATATAAAACTGATGAAAGTTAAATGTTCATATACATATAGGCTGTGTTTGCAATAAATGCAAATTAGAGAACAATGTTCTGATAAAATATGAATAAATAAGACTAGATATTTAGTGAAAAGCAAGATTTCCAGTGTTGTATATATACCTATTCCTATATAGATTATAAGACTCATTTAGTTTAAAAAGCATTCATTTTTGTAGGTTCTGACTTTCTTCTAAGAGAAATATATTTGTAGAAATTCAGGTAGCTTAAATATTAAATGAATATTTACTTATGATTAATTTCCAAATATATTGACACAATTTCAATTGAGTTTTTGTATTTATTTCATCTATAGTTTAAGAACATTTTATTAGCAGTAGATATTTAGAGAAAATATCTATGCCCTAAAAGTGTCAGTGTAAAAAATTTCCAAAGAAAAGATTTTTCCAAGTTATGTTTTGAAAAATATAGCTTGCTAACACTGTCTTTCAAAGAAGCTGTGGATACAAATATGGAATGAAGGAGCCCAATACATAAAAATTAAGTAAATACAATCTTTCACTATTAATACACAAGAAAAGAACATTGCATTTATTCTTATCTGAACAGTAATATTTAAAATACATAAAAATTAATAAGGTAGTTAAGAATTTTCATATATGTTGGGTAGACAGTCCATAGGGATATTACTATCTGAAGCTTTAAATATAGCTCAAAATTAAATCTTTATTGATAAAAAAAACAGTTTAGGGACTATTAACTTTCCTACATTATGTCTGAATTAATATAAATTTAATTCCAGTATGAATTTTGTACAAAGAAGTATTTTTTACAATGATTTAATGGATAATTATTATTTGTCATTCAGAATGACAACAATTACAATTTTTAGTAAAGAAAATACGAAGTAAAATTTGGAACAAATATAAACCAATTGCTTTTTTAAAGGTAATCATAATGAAATATAATATTTATTATCATTTAAATATTTTTCTTCTGTATAATATATATGGAAATGAAATGCGAGCTGAACATTGGAAATAATTTTCTGACAGTTAATGACAGTAAAAAATGTATTTTAACTAAAATACATTTCTGAATCACACAGAAGATTATATATCCAGTTGTGAAATTAAATATAAAAATATGTTATATAAGTTATTAAAATATGAGTTTTTCATCCAAAGATTTTATTAATTATTTTTAAACATTCAATAAAATACGAATTATTTATAAAATTTTATTACACTATAATTAACTTACTCACTAAACTGTGTAAAATAATTTGGAAATAAAAAAACATTACAACATAAGAAATAGTGCACAGAATATAATACAGTAGATATTCAAAATGAATCATTTTTAAATTCCCAGGTTTTAACTAAAAGGCTACAAAATGTGATAAAATTAAGGTTTAAGAAGCTTTAACTTTTAGTAAAATAAATTTATAACACACAGGAAATACTATACTAAGCTAAAACAGCTATTATCTTCAATGTTTGCTGCTGAATGGTGTCAGTTTTTTTTCCTACTGTTTTTAAACAACACTTTCATCTTTATTATTAGATGGAATATCTTCTTTTGTCAATCCTTTATCAACATCGTCCAACTTAACTACACCTGGTTCAAATGTAGGAGGGCATTTTCCATGTTTCAACTCTAAAATAAATTTTCGAAAGTGGACATTATCAATATTATCAGCTAAAAGATACAACAAAAACCAATCTCCATATGTGACAGTTGGAATGAGTGATTTAATTTCATTCCTGGAAGTAAGACTGGCTACGCAACTCAGAAGGAGGTAACGAGCTTGTCCAGATATTATGACAATAAGACGGTACAAAAGAAGGGCGCCGTCCAGTACTGCCAAAATAACAAACCAGAACCACATAACAATGAAAATTTTCTCATTAATTATATTTAAAGGTAGCAGACAAAGGGCGTCATGCTTCTGTACATCGCCAGAAGAACCATACTTGTGAAAAGTGCACTTAGTGATTCGAGGAAAGACTTTGATCATGGGATCCAGACGATTCTCTTGCTCTTCATTAGCATACTTGATAACCTCAATCCCATATTTGCGGAATTGACCTCCAAGGAACACATCTATAAAGTAAATCTGTGCAATGACAATGACAAGGTTGAGAATCTCACAGAAAAGAAACTTAATAGCATAATACTGGTGTTCAAATCGTCGCCCACGAAAATAGCATGCAAGTCCATTAAAACATTCTTCACTTTCCTTAGATGTTAATACAGGATTTCTTAGCTTCTGTACCAAATTTTTCATACGTCCAGATTCCAGATTTCTCCACAAGAAATGGGGAAAACAGAAGATTGTAGCTTGAAGGAAAAGCACAAAACATACCCATTGGTAATATGAATGCTCCACAACTTCATCTCCGGCTTCATATTTATCTACACCAGGATGAACTACTTCTGTGCCAACTTTTTTGGTCAGAGCTTTTGGCAGGGTAAATGTACCTTCTATCCAGCAGTATGTATTGAGAAGCTGTTCAGGAACATCATCTCTTTGAATGCACATAATTGGATTACCAAAAAACTGATAGCCTGATACCAAAATACTGGCAAACAGAAGTGCCAATCCAGTAAATTTGTAATGCAAACGGAAAATGGGATCATCGATGACAACTGATGGAACCTTGATCACTTTCTTAAAAGTTTTCGTAAAAGTATCTGCGAACACAATTTTCTCCATTTTTCAAAAGTCGGAAATCAGTCAAAATGTGAAAGTATTATGCTACAGATAACAACAAGCACTCCTTAAATCATTTGTAAAATATAAACTTCTTATTGCGTTATGAAAATTGGATCATCTTGAAGGAATAGAAATTTACCTTAAAATAGCAGTTGTTAAGTACAAGCATAAATATAATCTGAATTAATTACTGATTTCTATTAAAAAAACTATTCACATATACACAGATGCGTATATTTAAAAACTTTCATAAGCATCTAAAGATGTACTCCAATAACAATCACACTTGAAATTCTTATCAGTTGAAGTAATATCTGGGATGGGTCAAATACATATCTTGGATAACTCATGAAATAAAATGATTTTTTGACTTTGGACTGGAAATGAGATAAAAATTTCTCAACTTATAGATAACAGGTAAGAAAAAAGGTAAAACGTCTGCTA
The DNA here is from genome assembly GCF_947563725.1 of Argiope bruennichi. Classification (NCBI taxonomy): domain Eukaryota; kingdom Metazoa; phylum Arthropoda; class Arachnida; order Araneae; family Araneidae; genus Argiope; species Argiope bruennichi. The sequence goes on along the minus strand of NC_079159.1, from coordinate 56,629,276 downwards.
CCATCATGGTAACTATGATAAATTGGGAATCGATTTTAAGTTTTCAATTTATTACTTGCTCATAAAACAAGAACTTATTCTTTATTTCAATAAGGAAAATATAACATTTTACATATTTTTTTTAAATAATTTCCTAAGAAATGCAAAAATATTTACAGTTCATGCACACAATCACACAGCCTTTACTCTATAGAGATATTTTCTGTACCACATGTATGAAGTTGCAGCACACAAAGAATACCTGAAAGAATGTTTTTAATACATTAAGAAGGAATTTTAAAAATGGAAATTATAAACAGAATAACATTTAAATAAAAGTAAATAAATAGGATTTCGCATAAAATATTCAAATTTGAAAAAAAAAAAAAATGTTAAAAATTCTGAAGCTTTTCCGCACTTTATGAGGAGTCTATAAAAATTAATGTTCACACGTATAGAACAAAACAATTAAGAATTCAAGGAATTTGATAAAATAATAACTCTAACTACACTAAAAATTTTTTCAGGATCTTGAATTATATTACTCTGCCTAAAGTATAAATAGATTCAAGAATATACATTTATTTGGGACTTTTATATATATAAAATTTTATAATGATTAGAATATAACTGAACTCTGGAAATTCGATTATTAGTTATTAAAAAAAATTCATTGAGTAATTGAAATATGAGGCATTGGTTTAAGAAGTACTAACTGAAGTCCAGTTTATATATATATATATATATATATATATATATATATATATATATATATATATATATATATATATATATATATATATATGTGTGTGTGTGTGTGTGTGTGTGTGTGTGTGTGTGTGTGTGTGTGTGTGTGTGTGTGTGTGTGTGTGTGTGTGTATTTATTTGTGACAAAGAAAATTCGAAAACGCTTTGAGCTAGATGAATGAAATTTGTTATACGGTTTTTCACCAAATTTGTAGACTTCTGTCAAATTTTGAATAAAACCCGTTCAGAGGAAGTCATACAGTTTCATACCCTTCAACATAATCGAAGAAAATTTGGCTTATGTTTCCTTAGCATCTAGAAAGATTAACTCCGCTATCAAAAAACTGCTACGTACCCCTAAAGGAATAGAACGATTTTATGTTTTTCCACTATAATTTCGGAACATATCATTACAAAAAATTCTTTTTATATCATCTCAAAATTTTAAAAATTTAGTTTTTCGGTAACTTAAATACAATTTCTGTACAACTATTTCTCTAACTGTAATAAATTTTCCAACTGTTGTAATCGTCAAAAAATTCAAACTCGAAATTTCGACGAATCTCCACGTTTTATTCCCCCCTGAGTTCGAAAAACACATTTTTGGAAAATGTTTATTTGTGACAAAGAAAATTCGAAAACGCTTTGAGCTAGATGAATGAAATTTGTTATACGGTTTTTCACCAAATTTGTAGACTTCTGTCAAATTTTGAATAAAATCCGTTCAGAGGAAGTCAGTCGATCTGACTGCTCAAATATACATTAACAGATAACTACAATATGAAGAGAGCTAGAGAAATAAAATTCGGAACAGAGATCTACAGTTTAGATACCAATCAACTTTTTAGCCAAATCCAAAAAGGGATTGATCATCTGTCGGTCTGTACTTCGGAAAACATGTAAACGCGATAACTCAAAAATGTAAAGACTTAAATATATCAAATTTGCTATGGCATTTTGTGACTATAAATACAATTCTGAAAGTTTTTGAAACTGGTTAGAAAAAACGCGTCTAAAATACAAATACGATTTCTGTATACTATTACCTCATACCAAGGATCAGTCGTTAAAAAACCCACTAAAGATTACACAATAGTAATTTAGGATTTAGTAAAATATAGATTTTAGTAATAGATTTAGTAAAAATGCTAAATTCTCTCCAAAGGTTAAATATATCGAAACTATTGTATACCAATACTATGCAAGGATTTCTCTGGCATAACATCTTCATAAGAGTATGCAAGAAAATTTTGTTGTGTCTAATTCCATTGATTTAGTTGAGCTCAATGAATAAGATTTTATTTCACTTGATAAATCTGCCAGTTTTTATTGACTTATTATATATTTTATTACACCAGCTTCAAAATATTTCCTTTTTTTTTAAATATGTCCATTGCACATTTTCTACTAGCTTTGAAAAATTACACATAGGAAATTACTATTTAGCATTTAGAATTCTGGCAATATTTTTCTTCTAACTGTCACTGTTGTATCATCATAGCTCAAAATTCATATGCTGGATTGTGAATATTTGGTTAAATATAAAAGAATATTTGGATATTATAGCTCCTAAAGCAACAGGTAACAAATCTGCATGAAACATAGAAATATTTCTACAATAAATAAATAAGCATAACAAAAATAGTTATTTTTGCATAGTTAGCAACTAAAAAATATTTATTTTTGTGCATATTGGTACTTTATTGAATGCAATTGCATCTTGCACCATGTAAACAATTTACTTGAACTTTTAATTACTGAAATTCTATTTTAAACATCAATTAATATTAAGAGATTGCAGATATTAGAGCATCAAGTATTAAAAAAAAGAAGTATTATTTAAAACCAAATCATGTTTTAAACTATCTTCTCTGAATTTAAAATTTTATTTTTTAAAGTTTCCCGTATCAGTTAAGAAACTTCACATCAACAAAGTTGGAGCCATGGGTACAGAGGCTAGTATTAGATAATACTAAACTAAATATTTAATAATTACCAAAACGTTGAAAAGAGTAACAAATAAAATCTATGTCCAAGATATTGTAAACCTAATTCTATTCAAACTGATTCATTGTACACTGAAGAACAAGAAGAAAGCAAATGTTTACCCAGAGTTTATTTATTTAAAAAATATTTGCAGTTATAATTACTGAGTTTTAAATAAAAATAAATTTGCTTCAAAAGAAATAAAATTCAGTTTGAATGATATATTTATCTTAGAATAGAAATTACATAAAATACTAAATGAGAATGTCAAAAATAACCAGATAAATTATTACAATTAGATTATTACTTGCTTAAGATTATATATACATTTTATAAAGTAATTACAATGGAGCAATTTTTTAGATGAAGCAATTTTAAAACTATTTTTTATAGAAAAATAAAGTTGGCATTATACAGATAATAATGCAAAGGAATATATTAATTTTTTAATGTTTAAACAATATTTAACATGATCCTTAAAAATGCATTTATATATATATTTGAAACAATTAAATATAGTGTCTTTCATGACAAATTCAAAAACTCAATATTAAACTCATTTAATATTATCCAAATCAAATAAATACATAATTACCATGTAAGAATATATGATAAATGTTCATTTCTGAATGTTATTTTTGTTTGGCCACCAACTGGACCACCAGGAACTGTACTGCTTTCATCAGCATCAATAAAAATAGGAGCAGCTCCTGTAAGTTGTGCCATTTTTGGCACATCTCGAAAGAAAAAATTCCTAGAGTTTGCTTTATTCTTTGGGCTAAACTGTGGTCTCTAAAAATGTAAATAAATTCAAAATTATGAATATATTTTCATTGAAATTTAATATTATTTAATTATAGCAAACCACATGACATAATCAGCCTGTTACTGAACATCAAAAATAAAGTAAGAAGAAAAACATAAAAAAATAAAAATAAAAATATCTTTAGTCACCAGATAGTTAAATTTTTTTTAAAAAAAAAGTGCTTTAAAGCTAAGTCTATGTAATTACTATTTTTAAATATTTTACTTCAATCTTTCAATAGCTATTAGAAAAAACAATACCTTAAAATATTTATACATTTTCAAAAGGATTAAAAATAAACATAATACTAAATCTAGTTACTAGCATAATAATACTAATTAAGCAGTATTGCATAAAAAAACTGATGCAAACATGAAGTATTTCAATAACACTCATTGTTAAAAAATGCCACTGTTTTTCTCTTTCATACTTTTGTGCATACATTTACATTCCTTGAATTGGAAATACAAAAAAATATACCTTTTCTGGGAGCCTAACTGTTCCAATAAGATCTACTTCTTCTGGTATCTAAAAAAACATTTATGAACGTTAAAATTTATAAACGTAGCAATATTAAATGATGCATAATTTAAAAAAAATTAATTTTGGGGCCAATTTTTTTTTTCTTAACACATTATTAATCCTTTACATTCGGAAAAGGAATTCGATGCATAATTATTCACCTAGTACAAAGATACATTTATTGCTCTGAAAAGTAAATATACATAATTGTTTTAGGTCGAATTCCTTTGCAAAATTAGTCTACATCTTTTTACCATTCTTTAGATTCTTTAGAACAATCAAAATTTAAAATTAAATAAATAAAACGACAAAATGAGAGCAAAGAATTAATTCTGGAAAAGTATATAAAAATATCTAGTCTATAATATCAATATATGTATTTTGTAGAAAAACAAAAAATATATTAAAAAATGTAAATTTTCTATAGGCGGTTCAAGGTCACATTTTCTACTGTGTTACTGGTACCAGACAACCAATAACGAGGTAGAAAATGTGATCTTGAACTGCCTGTTGAAAATACACAGACTATAAGTGAATCAAATCCCATCTCTTGCACCCCCCCCTCTTTTTTTACTATTTCAAACAGAGCCAGCTTTTAACCTATAAAACTGACTGCTTCCAACAGGGCCTTTCATGTAAAGGATCTTGAGACAGAGTGTTTCGTGAATATACTCAGAAATTAATAAATATAAACTCAAATATTGGTTTATTTTTGGATCTATCGACTTCAGCATTTTTTCGTGTTTTTAAATTTGCTCGCTGATCAATGTGATGCGATTTTTTTTTCATAGCCATCAGTTTTGACTAATGAAATTTTATTGCAAGAAAAGAAAAGAGAGAGATTTTTAAAAAGGACGATGTTTAATCACCTATTGCAAAGATTAGAACTTTTTGCAAAGTGGAGTAGTACTATTTCCACTTGCTTCAGGATTCTGACAGCCTTAAAATATCTAAGTGCTAACCAGGCAAAGAAGAGGCTTTGTGTTTGTAACATAAAATACACTGCTATTTTTTGACTGAACAGAGGCATAGGAAGTTTCAAATAATTTTTTGCATTAACACATTTTTCTCTTTCACCCTCGTCCACATATCTGGGGAGGGGTACATATTGTTTTATTTGTAAGGGGATCCATTCAATTTCAAACAAGCTGGTCATTCAACCATTGCTGCTATTCGATGATGTCTTAGAATTACAACATTTGTGAAAAAGAATTTCAAAGCAGAGGGGCTATAATAAATATATAGTTCAGAATCTCCTGCATTTTTATTGGAAAAATATTTCAATAATTATCAAAGTTAGGAAAGTGGATAAGAAAAAAAACATTCCCCTTTCAATACAAAAAGGAACTTAAAGCTGAAAAAGAATTCTATGGAATAGATAAATAACTACTTCTAATCTACTTTTAAAAAGGTGTGTTAAATCTTTATTATAACTTGACTAATTTTCTGGCTCCATGAATTTCCTATTATTGTAATGTTTAAATATCATCTATATAAGACAATTTTTTTTTTGTTTAGTTTAAACTTATGATTAAAAACAATATATTTTTTAAAATTCTGTTTTGAGTCGTTAAATGCAGCAATACTTTATGTCCACAGTGATCATGGATAAATAACTCTTTAAAGTTCATAATTCTCTCTCATATTTGACTGTTGCTTAAACAATAAAAAATAAAAAAACCTTTTTGATTTTTTGAAAAATTAAAGCAATTTTATTATTATTGTAATTTAAATTTTATGAATTATGAAGTAATATAATGTTATTATTTTTTTTAATTTCATATTCTACTAATTCATTATGTACTATTCATAAAAATGATTAAATATTATAAATTAATCATTCTTTGACAAATTTAGATTAAAAGTTGTTTTCTCTTGTTGCATTTTTAGTTTTCCTAAATCCAAATTTTTAGATAAATCGAGTTTTTGTAGTAGTCTCAAATCAGTCAAGTTTTGCACCTGTTATTATTTCACATTATTAATTTTCAAAAAAAATGTTTTAATAAATTTACGATAGTTCAGCAAATATATGTAGATATGAATTAACATTGGATGTTCATGACAAAAATAAGTAAATAAATAAAGGAAAGAAGATTTTTCAAAAATTCAGATGAGAAATAACTCTTTTTCATTTGAATGCCACAGACATAATAGCAATGAATGGTAATTCAATTTGAGAGGAATTCTGAGAGTGTTTTTTTAAACATCAAGATCTTTTCTTTTTAATCCTTTATAGCAATTCTGACAGTCTGAAATATTACCATTTAACTTTTTTCTACACGGCCATTTAAATAATAACAGAAATTTTATTTTAAATCTGGAAATTGTTTTTTTGAAAAAATTATGCTTTAAATTTTCATCACTTATTTCACTTTTTTGTGTACTCTCAATGGATGTAATCAATGAAATATCCTTTGTTGTAATTGAATTTCCATTCAGTTCTTGATGTGGTATAGTTTTGAAACTATACATACATTTGTATTCTTTATCAATAGAGATAACAATTTAGATCCCTATATCATGCACAAATTTAAGTATAACTTTAAGGATTAAAATTTCATTAACTTTTAATTCATGAGCATGATACTACGAGTAGTAAAAGAAAAAAAAAATTAAGATTCCACAATATATATATATAATAATTATAATCAATAACTTTTACATTTTTGTAAAAAACAAAATTAAAAAAAAATATTTCTTAACTTAATAATAGCAATAATAATAAGAAGAAGTTTAGAAGTTTTAGAATTTTTTTTAAGTTAAATTTATTTTAGATTCTGGGTGAATGTTGGCAGGGAATCAGGCACCATTGTTAATTGTTTCTAATTGGTTCCAGACCAGACATTTGAATTTGAATTTAGTGACCAAAAACCAGAATTTTAATTTGAATTTAGTGAAAGTCTGCAATTTTTAACAAAATTATCCTAGATATGAAAATTGTAGTGAAGTTCTAATTGAATTTTTATTGTAAAGTAGCAGGAAAGAATATTAAATTAGAAAACAATATCCAATCATTATTTTGAGTTTAAATGTTTAGGAGAGGAAAAAAAAAATCTCAAGCAATTTTAACAATTAGTAGATGCATGCATGAAGAATAAGGTAATATATATTCAGAATGCCAATTTACACAAAATTGCTAGCAAATAAATACTTTTTTTAATTTCTAATTTCATGCAGGTAATTTTGAAAGAATTTGGCAATATTATTTAAAAGGAAAATTTAATTTATCAAAATTTTCAAAAAAAAAAAAAAAAGGAGAAGTTGAAGTTGGAAAAGATAATGATTGAATTTCTATGGGAGCCCTGAAATGAGATATATACGCAAATAGTATATATTAAGTTTTTAGTAAGTTTAGTAAGTTACTAAAAACTTAATATATACTTAGTTTTTTGGGTTAGTAAGTTTTTTAAAATGAAGGTGATGAAAAATTTGAAAAAGTAATAAAAAATAAAGCAATATTTTAAAAAAATTTATCTTAATTTTAAAAAAAATGAAAATAAGTTAGAAGACCAGAAAATTAAATTGTCTGTGTTTTACAATTAATTGATATATAAAATATATCAATTAAAAATTATTTTTACCCTATCTTAAATTTTTTTTTTCTCCATGATCCAGATTTAATTCTTGTGCAAGTTTTTTACCACAATTTTATTATATATGATTTGCAATAATGTTTCTATTTTTGTAATAAAAGTCAAACCTATTTTTGCTTCATTAAATCATGTTAATTGCATCTTTACTTCTGTTTAAAAAATAATTAATTTTTTGATTTTTTTTTAATCAGGAATTTTATTCTATATATAATTTATGGAAAGGAGGCACATGTTTTTGTAGTTTATGGATGATAGATTTCTCTCTATTTGGATATCAAGTATGAGGTAATATTAATTTTTGGATTAGATTTACCATCTGGTGCATTTTATATGTACAATACTCAAGTCTTTATAAAATCTAAATTTATGGATATAATTAGTTTCCTATTTCATAAGGAAATGGTATTTTAAGTGTAAAAATATATGTAATTGTTGAGTTCCATTATTCATATGCATAATAATAAGTTTCAGTATGTAAATTTAATGAGCAAAGTCATGTTATTATAGTAATAATCATTAAAATTATGTGTATTTTCAATGTCAAATTTTTTTTTTTATATCTCTCAGCAATATTTTTAATTGATCTTACACACCCCCTACTTGCATATTATGAACATATAATAATTTATATATCAGAATTATACTTTACAAGCAATATATATTGAATATGACTGAATAATTCTGATGGCTGCAATAATTGTATATTATCTAAATATATTAAATTGTATACTTCATTAAAAGAAAATGGCAATTTTAACTATTTTTAGAATACAACCATTCATTTAAATGTCACAATTAGCTTAAATAGGTATTTTAATTAACTTAATAATGCATTATTATTGTAATTAGAATCATTCATGAATAAAATCGATATCTGTCACTAAATTTCTTATATTTTTTAATAGTTAAAAAAACCTACCTAATTCATTAACTTCATTGGATTAAAAATATTTAGCACAATTTCATTCTCTTTTTGCAACAAAATTTAGTTTAAATACTAATTTATATTTTGTGCATGATTTTGTTTTGTATTTTCCAATTACTTTAATCTTTTTTTAATTAATGCTTTCGGTTGATCAACAATGAAATAAATAACAAAAATAAATTTAAGTTGCTTGACATAACTAAATAGCTGATATTGATAAGTTGGTTGAATGAGCTGAGTTAAAAATAATTAAAAACTTGGTTAACTTAAGAAGAAATATACTATAAACAAATTGATTGTTAATATAATTAATTGTACTAAATATTATTTATTTTCCTGCATTGATAAATTTTATAACTGAGAAACAAGCAAATGTATAGCAATCAATATAGCAAGAATTTTAAATCCTTCAACAAACCTGTCCTTTTGATCTTTTAGCAGGATCAAGTTTATTCTTAGGAACCCAACCCCTATTAACAAGAATTGTAATGCTGAAAAATGAAAAGAAAGATAAATAAAATTTAAAATACTTCTAATATATTTACAGTTTTGCTATTATATAAAACAAATTTTTATATTTTATTTATAGAAATAACTTTAAATAATATAAAAAATTTGAAAAAAATTGCAAAAAATAAAGACTAAAGTATAATTGTAAAAGCTGAACAACTTTTACTTGATTTAAGTGCTTATTTCCATATAATAAAAGATATCTAAAATTCTTTTACTGTTGAAGTAAATGATGGTTTACCATTAATCTTTTTAAAATAATATAGAACTTCCAAATATTTTAAAGAAATATTTGGAAGTTGATTAAACATTCAGTACAGGTTTTAAATTTAATTCATTTATAAGCAAATTTTTCACATGCTTCATTTTAGAAGGCTGATATTTAAATTTGATAATATCTATTGACATATTTATTTAATCAAATTTCTTTTAAAAATATAAAAGACTGGACAAAAGGGATTGGAAAATCCTCAAAATAGCTTGTATTCTATGAATAAATTTCTATATCATTTCTTCTTAATACTGACATATCTGCAAATATTTATCTTATTATTTCTTATACTACAAAATGAAATTTCCTCAGTACATAAGGAATTCTAAATCACAAAGATTATATACTAAACAATAATCAAATAAATTTTATTTCTACTAAAATTAATGACAATATTTTAATCTATCATTTAAAATAGCACTATGAAATGTTAGATGCAAGTCTCTTCAATTAACAAAATAAATAAATTATTTGATAAAGATGACAAATGAGCTGGAACTTGGATTACTTCCCAACGAATACTGTTATTTTAAAACTATAAATCATTTAAACTGATGCAACTTATAATCTGAGAATTTACAAACAATATAATATTTTTTTTTCTCATTTCCCAGTTTTTGTTGCGACTATAGATCTTAAACACAAGAAATTCTTTTAAAAAATAATTACAATTTTAAAGATCTTTGTTATTTCTATTGCCAAGCTTACACCAGTCTAATCAAGACTGTCAGGCAAATATCTACTGAATGCTTTTAGGCAATAATAATATTAGATGAAAATGGTTCATAGTTAAAGTTGAAATTAAGTATTATTAATATAAAAATAAATGGCTTTTTAACTCAGTGTCATCATGCTCTATATGATATTGTATGTATTGACAACTTAGTCTCTATGGCTATCAATGAAATAATAAGTATGAAGTAATAATCATAGAAACAAAGAAAAAAGAATAAAACTCAATGCTTTTAGAAAAAATAAATCTATAATTAACAAAACTTATTAATTGATTCTAATTAATATAGATATATGTAATTATAATCAACAATTTACAATTGACTTACTTTTTATCTGTTAAATGGAAAGGTGTGATTACAAGGTAACCAATTTGAGTAGGTGATGAAATTATTCCACCACCACCCTCATCTTTGTTGGTTATTTGTTGCCTAGGGCCAATGTACAACTCTTTTGTATGATCAAATGTTCCACGAACATGAACTCGTCGATATTCCATTGTAGAAAGTTTATCAAGGCTAATATATGGAAGAAAATTAATTTAATCTCTATGTGTGATATAAAGCCTTATTTTTTAAAAATTCATATATATATATAATCATAATAAATTGATATTCTTTTAATAAAATAATAGCTCAATAATAGTTGAAAATTTTTAATAAATTCTATAATATTGATGTACTTCAACAGTCAGTTAATCATTTTAAAAAATTTATTTATAATAAAAAATATAAGATTTATATAAAGAAAAAACTGAAGATATAATAAAGAAAAAGAAAAAATTTATTCATTGGAAACTGGTTACTTAGGAGCCACATGGTTTGCTTAGAATATTGGTTATGTTTAATTCCCATAAAATCCCACTTGATGTCCAGGGTCCTTCAAAAAAATATTTTTAAGCATCAAATTAAGATAAAGATTAGTAGTGTAATTTTAATAGACATACACTTGTTTCTATTTATTATTATTGTATAAATCAATTTTCCTAGTGGAGTCAAATCCTGAAATAAAATAACTGTCTAATAGTATATCTAATAATTTCATAATGTCTTTTGTGGTATTGTAACTTTATTTTCACATTCTTTATATAAAATGTACATACAATAAAGATAATTCTTTTTTAGCTTTTAACAATAGAAAAAAATCATGCAATTAAATATTACAAAAAAAACAAAGAAAAAATATGCCAAAATTCATAGCAATAATGAAATATACTGCTGAAAATTATTAAAAAAATATTTATCATAATTCTTAAATTAAAAATTTATTAATTCAGAATTAAAAATTTATCATAATTCAGAATATATATACAATAAATATATTGGTATCATTAATAATCATTTTGAATTTGATTTTTTTTTTTTTTTTTTTTTGCAATACTATTTTTGGAAATTATTGCAGATAAATGGCTTTTAATTTTTAATTGATTAAAATTTTCATCACAATTTTCAAAAAATTGTACCAAAGTGCATATTTTAAATTATATTTGTTCAAAATTTAGTAAATCTGGATCAAATGGTCTGTCTTATACAATGCCAACACAGATACAAGATATGTTCTCTTACATTATTAGTAAAACAATAAATGAAACACAGCATAACTAAACATAAGAGAACAATCCATCACGGTTATAAAAAAAATTTTCTTAACAAAAAAAAACACGTTGCATAATAATTATTTTTATTAGAATATTTTTTATCTTCTTTGCTTAAAAAAATGTTTTTATTTACAGATTCAAAAATTTCATTTTTATGCCTACATCCAACATTTAAAGATTGAATTAAAAGTACTTTGATGTACAATAAATTTCTTGAGTTGCAGTGATAATCATTAATAATAAAAAAAATTAGTAATCAGCATGCCAGTAATAATTTATTATCTAATTAAGGATATTTAAAATTATTTAACAAACATTTAGTAATTTGATTGTGTCTGTCAATTGAATTATATGTGTGTAATTAAAATTGAGTATGACTATTAAATCAATATTTTAAATAAAGGAAAGAAATAAAAAAATTTAATTCAAGTGTATTTAAAAAAACAAATAATTATATCACTTATACTTCAAATTTTCATTGAAAAAATACTTTAAAAATGTTGCGTCAGAGAGAAAAAAATTCAAACAATTTTGTAGAACTTGATCTTTGAATTCATGATTATTAAAACTTTTTGTAGCAAGAAATAACTCCAAGTCTGTAACTATACTTTATTCAGCATGCCAATATTTGAAAAATAAACGAAACATTTAAAAGTTAATATTTTAATACAAACAGGAGACATTTCTTGAGGTTTTAGTTTATTTGTTATAGAACATTTCTTCGTGTGCATATTTTTTATCTTTTTCTTTTTAGATGTGATTTCCTTTTTTCTTTAAAAATATTTTATTTGCTTGTTTCCCCTTCTAGTTTATGAAAGGTATTAAAAAATGTATTGAACCAGTATAAAGTGATTTTTTTTTCCTACAATTCAACATCAAAACTGTTAAGTATAAGAAATATATACAAGTTTATTGAAATAAAAGTTACTGATAAAAAGACATATTGAATCTTCAAGCATAAATTTAACTGTTTAATTTATATGGGATATATAAAATGCATTTACTCATCAGGTAGTTCAACAGGTTCAGCTTTATGTTTAGTCTTAACTTCTTCAATTAAATTTAACTTCCAAGCTCGTCTTTTTACTTGCCATGTACCCAGGCAAAATGTTGTTATAGGCACAGACTAAAATACAGAAAAAAGAATTTCAACATAAATAACTTTCTAATAATTTTCAAAAATATGTATAATTATTACCATCGACTTTTTATGTCATAAACAAGCATACATACATGTGTATTAGTTTAACATATTTTATATACAGATAGTAACAAAATTCTTTATATCTGTTAGGTTTTCTTCTAATTTACAATTCAAATAACATCACTTACTTTAATAAAGCCTCTTTAAATTGCAAGATATTCATAGAAATTACATGTACTTTATTTCATTTTTCAAAAGTGAGATTTTTATGCAGAAAGTTTAATTATTATTCAGATACTAATTCAAATAAAATTCTTTTTTTTTTTACCTATTTTTTTCTTAAGATGTAACTAAACAATTAAATTTCAAACTGTAAAAATAATCAAGGAATGAGAATCAAATACTGAAAAACAGAAAAGGAAGTAACTAAATTTGTTTTAAATTGTAAAAAATCATAAAATATTTTATAATGTATATAATTTCTCCAATTCTGAATTTTTTTAAGTTCATGCAATTTTAAAAACAAATTTTTAAACAAGTTAAAATTAAGAAACAGAGTTTTGATTTTTAAGGAATATTGATTGTTACTAGAGCACAGTACTAAATTATTATAACACAGAGACATCAGGGAAGAAAAGATGCTAAGAAAATAAAAAGTAGTGAATTAATGTAATTTTTTTAAAGAAAAATATAAGAAAAGTGAAAAAAAAATTATACTATTCCAATAAACATATTTCTAAAACCTATAAAATATTTTCAAAAAATTCGCAGTAATTCTCTGATTTTGAGTTTCTGTCTTAAAAAAAAAAAATTAAGAAATTTTCATTCTACTGTAACACATAATAAAAACACAAGTAAGGTAATTATAAACACAAGATATAATTAATAATTTTTGGTTAAACCATAATTTTGAAATTTAGTTTACAAATTATATAAAATTAGTTAAATATTATTGCTTTTAAAAAATTAATTTAATTCATATAATATGCAACAAATTATACCAAAAGATAAAAACAAAATTCTAAATTACCAAAAGTGCATAACCACTGACGCCAATTTCTTTGTTGACTTTTAATTTGGTTGATACACTTCGAGAAAATGTCAAATAAAGTCTTTTCAGACCCCCACTCATTTGTTTAAGTGCCATTGCTGCAACTATGGAATGAAAAATAAAATCATGATACACTTTTTTTTTTAATTATTAAAGTCTAAAATTTTTCAATAACAAATGATTTAACAGTATAAAAACTTCTAATTAATCTTTATACATGAATAAAATATTTTTGGTTATCATGCTTTTATTATTAATGCATTATTTTTTTACTATACAAAAGATTTCATCTAAAATTTTTATTTTAATTTATTATTCTACGTAGAACATTTTACACTAACATGTTTTTATAAAGACATACTATATTATTGTCAAAATTTCTAAGTATGAATATATTGAACACGAGTTAAAGTTTTAAATTACTAAAAATTTGAAAGAAGACTAAGAGACATCCATTATCATTATAGTCATATAATTTTTCTTATTATGGAATTTGGATTACTCTTAGGGTTAGAGCCTAATAATAAGGATCTAAAAAAATTATTTACTTTCAGATGCCTGGGATTGTCTTATAATGATTTGTTCTTAGAATTTCTATAGGTGTATGATTTTTAGGAATGAATTTTTTGCAGATTTTATTCAGCTGGAATAAAGATAAGGGGAAAAAAATCTCTTGTTGTGCCTGATTTTAAGATACATTCAGTATCTCCATTAATAATATGAGCAAATGAGTATGTCTGTTGGCATTTTACAATGTTAATTTAACTTAGAGTTAGCAAATTTGGAACCAATATACTTTAGAGGGAAAAATCCACCTTAGTGTAGCATTTTTCAAATTTTAATTAATTCAAAATTAAGCAAAATTTTGATATTTTCTGGTAATAGCTTCTATAAATAATATGTGCAAAAATAGATTTTATATCATTAAAAAAATTCTTTTAGTATAACAAATTTAATTATCATGGAATTTTCTCCTAATTAAAAAAATTTAAATAGTTGTCACTTTTGGCAACTAGCTTGTTCATGCAGATTACTGATTTTTTTAGTCTGTGAAACAATCAATATAGGACGCATTTTTTAAACATTTCCTCTTGTTATTTAGTATGACTGAAAAGCGCGAATTTAATTGAATGAATTTCCTATGGATGGAAATTAAAGAAATTATATACTTCAAAATAAAAACAGAAATGAAAATCCTATCCTATTACAGAGCTAATGTTCATAGAGAGCATTTATTTAATCTTAACACTGGCAAAAGCAATGTTAAAAAAATAATTTTTTTCAGATGCAACAATATTATTATAATGAAATTCAAATTAAATTTACTGTTTTATAAAATTATTTAATCAATTTTTTCCCATTTCAATAGTTTCAAATAACAAAATTTTTTTCTTTGATTTTTTAAGAGCATTTTTAATATTTGCTTGACTATCTTTTAGAGAACGTGATTTGACTTTAATATTATTATTAATATTTCAATACATAAATATATGTTGACTTACATAATTTGTTGTCTTTTCAACGCATTATTAATTACTATTAAATATGATATGCAAGGACATTTTACTAGACTTATGATTAGTATCCAATTACTCAAGTTGAATAATTTCTGGGTGATTATAACGAATGTAATTCAGTCAATTTTTGTATTGCAATCTTGAAAGGCATTTCTTATCATTTCTTGTGGCCATTCAAAATAGTACACTTTTGGTGTATATGTAGAAGGTTAGAAAAACTTTAATGAACTTGGCAAATAATTGGACACTAATCTTATGTCTTACTGGATAATATTGGATACCATTAATGTACTTAATATTAAAATGCTAAAAAAAAGATAAATAATTTTCACATTTCAATTTTTTTTCAGTCTTTCAAAGCATTAAAGTAAAAATTTTAAATACTCATGCATTCTGAATAAATAAAGTTTCACAGAAGATAAAATATAAGGCAAACATCTTATTACCAAAACAGCTAATTATGAAGAAAACTAACTTAAATCTTCACATTATTCTTTACTCAGAAGTTCATTTTTCTAAAAGCGAGCAACTTGACAATAGGTGACAAATAGATGTTTATCTGGTAGCAATTCTGAAAAGTATAGCTTTAGGCTATATTATTAAAATGAATAAATAATAACTGCGATTATAAAATATATATATAAGAAACATCAAGTAGAAAACAAAAATTAAGAACCTATGTTACTAACTTGTAACCAGAAAATTTATGTAACAGACGAAATTACAGAAGGCGAAAAAATGACTATTTAAATAAAATATATGGAGGTGCTTTCAAAGGATTAAGATCTGCAAGTTTACTACTACATCAGCCTAGAATGAAGCAAAATTGTTTCTTAAATGATGAAATCCATTTTGTAAAATTTTATTCTTTTGATTATACATAAAATAAGAAAATCGGAAGGATCACTCATTTCTACAACATGCTAGTAAATTTAATTATTAACATTCAATTCTCAAAATGCCAATTATCTTAAAAGTATAGAAAAGATAATTTTAATTTTTAATGTACATTTATTTTTCCAACTTCTTTATACAGTTAAAGGCTGGTTTGCGTGTTCGAGATGAAGATATACAACTATTTAACTACATTTGTTGTTAGTTTTCATTTCTAAACAGCAGCAGACGTACGTTTAACTCATTTCACTTCGGGATAAACCAGATAACATAATTAATTCCAAATAAATAATGGCATAGCTGTTAAGCAATCGAACAGGCCATCGGCTGCGGTATAAGTGAAGAGGGAGGCGGTACCGATCAAACATATTTGAGAAATTCATGCTAACTAACTATTTTGAAGTACAAATATTTTAATTTTTTTTTGTGGCATATCTTTTTTTTTTATTTGAAATTTTTTCAAAAAGAAAGCTCAGAGTTTATTTCCATCATCAGAGATGGAAACTGACATACATTTTTGCACTTTAGTGTCTCTGATCTAAATCAGAATATTGGACTTTTAGCTAAAATTGTTATATTTTACATGTTGGTTACTTCATTCCGATAAGTCTCTTATAACTTGATGTGCATATGGTTCCGTCTATTCTATAAAGTGATTTGAAACTTTCTTTAATGTGATTCAGACATAATCTGTCTTGTTTTCTCATTTTTATACTTATTTTGTTAACTATATACCTTCCTAATGTAATCAAGTTATATCATATCACAATCATATGAAAAATGTTATTATCCATGTCGTATAGCATCTAATTTCACGTTGTCCTATAGAAGCGAATTTCTGCATGCTGAGAGCAGACAGTAACAGAACTTAATCTTCCTTGCTGCTAAATATATAAGTCTGAAAATTTTATTAATTATAAAATATTAGAACTGCATTTAAACATTTCAGCCGTATAATGCTAAGCAGTTTTGTTGAATTATCTTTTAGATAAATTTAATTCCAAAAATATGTGTTTCTGTCTTTGGAAGTTAGAACATAGAAATTCGTCAAAATCTGGAGTTCACATTTTTTGACGATTGCAGTACTTTCGCTTTGTACATTTCGCATACAAATAGTAATAATAATAATGATAATGATAATAATAAATAAATAAAAACTCCAATATTTTATTAATTTTTAGTTAATTAAAATTATTTATAAATAAACTTGCATATTCATATCTTCTAAAGTATTTTGTGCCAAATTTGCTTTAATGCTCAAAATAGTCCAACTATCGGCGAGATAATGGCAGAAATTTTTCGGTGGAGCACAAAGCAAAATTTCTCTAATTAAGCTTCAAAATGACACAATAATCATTTTCACATCTAATTAAAGATATTTTATGGATTACGTATTATAACAAATTGTTGTTGTTCCTTATGGCACTTGCCATGGGCAAGTTCGCTGTTACGAAGACAGCGATTTAAGCCAGTGGGGGAGCGTCTCTTGGTTTCTAGTAGGGCTAACTAAGGCCAAGAGTACGACTTTGCTACTCATGCAACACTCATTCGCTTGCACAACCCCTTTTTACAGGAGGGCGCATTTACTCTTCTCACAGATAGAAGAACGGAAGAACAACCATGCCCAATCCGGGACTCGAACCTAGGACGCCCAGATCACTGGAAAGACGCACTACTCCTATGCCAGGACACCGGCATTATAATAAATAATTACTCGGAGTAATTAACGATTTTTATGATATCGATGTACTTGGAATTATCTAATGAAACTTTGAATAACAATCTCTACGTTTATCTCTTATATCTTTTAATGAAAAAGAAAATGTGTGTGGGTCTGCTATTAGAAAATAAAACTATATTTTGTCATTTTCTCACGATAACTTCCGAAAATATATTTTCAAAAAAAAAAAAAATTGTTCTGTTTTAAATTTTAAAGAAGTATCTTTTCAATAATACCAATTTAGTTATTGTAAAATTCTTTAGTCTAGATTTAAATAACTTTAAAAATATACTTTTAAGTATATTTAACAACAATATTTTCATTGTTGTGAATGAAACCGAATCATTTTCACTTACGATATTAAAATTTGCTCCTGGTCTTTTTTTCACCCATTATTGATGATAAAACTGTTGCAAATTCGGCTCACTTTCATTTGCTGATCATGTTTCTGTTTGAAATGCGCTTTTAATAAGGGTTTTGTATATTGCAACAGTTACGGCTAACGTTTAACTTCAAAAGTATGCAATTTTGATTTTTCTTTTTAAAAAAGTATATTTTGAAACAATTTTTTACTATCTCTCTTTTAATACGACATGTTGCTTTCTTATCAAGGTGAGCTGTTGTTGGATTTTTTTTTATTGAATCAGGGAAATTTTTTATTAAATTATCCTTTTATATATTATATAAGAGGATCATTCAATATATCCAAAACTTCAATGTTCATATACAGTTTTTGAATTTTTTTTTTTTTTTTTGCATTTAACCATTAAAGTGTAACTTCAGAGTCAAAAGTGGCAAGAACTTTTTTAAGTTCAATCGTTTTTCAAACACCATTGATTTTTGATATGATATAGCTGTATGCACTAAAAAAAGACAAAAAGTTAGGAAAATGCATTGCACAATGAACAGAAATGTGTCAGATTTCTAAAAAAATATGAGTTATATGTCTATCAAGATTTGAAATTGGAAAATAATCTGCTGTGGAAGCTATTAAGACCAAGTTACACAAAAATCGCTAAAGATATCTAAAAGAAAATGAAGATTAAGAATATAAATCTAACAACAAATGTAGGATACTGTTCTTAATAAATTAGATGACAAGAAAACACCGATTTCCTTTGGCTAATCATTAAATTACATCACATGACAATAACAAAGCAATTGTTTTTTATTAGCATGTTTATATTGCAAAATTGTGGCGACAGAAGTGATGAAATCTCGAATACCAAGGGGGTCTTTAAGTGGAGTATCTTTCCTTTCCGACTTCCGTGTGTAGTGATGCAGCATGGCACTGTTTTAGTTTCACAATATATACATATATAGAAAACGAAGCTGATTATTTATTTTGGACACTTTCCTTTCATTAGCATCAAAAATTTGAGGTCTAACTACAATTCTGACCAAAAGAAAGAGCAAGATTTATTTATTTAAATCGCTTCATTTTTGAATTATTACTTTAACATACATTTATTAGTAAATTGATTAGAGAATTAGATTTGAGAAGTAAAAAAAATGATCTACTCCATTGACATATTTGGTCATAATTTAATGTAGATGTACGATTCTGATGATAAAAGTGTATATCCAATTTTATTCATAGAGCTATTTGCGTATTTATCCAAAGAGTCGACAGATTCAAAGACTTCCTTTTGAAGAATTTTTTTTTCTTCAAATTTTATCATTCTTGTGAATTGTCTGTTCACAGATAGTTTTGTTTGTGAATTATCGTGTTCACAGATAATTCAAAAAATGTGTTTTGGAGACTCATAATGTCTAAACTTTGTGGTTCTTCAAAATTTCAAAGTAAAAATTTTTGAAAAAAAGAATCAAGAATAGTTGTTATCGGTTGCAAAAAAGTTCAGGTTTTTTTTAGATGGCTGAGTTACTTGTTTAGCGAATAAATTTTTACCAATCCTGTTGATCTCTTAGCCGACTGATCAAAAACAGTAGGCAAAATGATTATTTGATTCATTTGCTCCTTTGTTTGTTATTTTGTCAAAAACGGTGTAAATTGCAGTTTAAATGGGCGAAATCAGATTCTGTCACTCTGTCAACTTACACATTATTTGGTCGAACAAAATTCGCTTATTTCAATTGTTTGTACTATAATAGCTTTGGAATGGATTTAAATTAGTAGACTTTTTGATGCTCAGTTCTCTATAACACCCTTATTAAAGTTTTAATTTCGTTAGAGAAGTGCAAAATAATGGGCCAAAAGACTTACGTCTTTGATCCATTTAATTCCTGCCGACGGAGAGGGGGAGTGACAACTGACATCAGTAGGGGACTTCCTGCCCTAATATCTCGGTCTCTGTTACGCACACATAGAGAATGTAAATAGATACACAAATCTGTACATATACGTACTGTTCATGTCAAGATTTCGAGAACAGCATTTTTCTAAGATTATACTTTTCATACACCTAAAGTTGGTTAGGTTATTACGCCTCCTAATTCAGCAAATAATAAGATTTCACCTGTGCTAAATGCAAACATCTAATCCTTCCATCTTTCCTCTCACCCTTTTTTTTAACGAAATAAACGTGTACTGAAATATGCGCAAAAGCGATGAAGATTTCCAATTCCAGGATGGACAGTATATCTATTTTTCTAATTAATAGAGATAAATTTTCAATCAATTATGAGATTTTTTTTTCAATCAGTAGTGAAAATATTACAACGACATGCGTTTTCAAGTATAGTTAAGCCTGTTTCCTCGGCTTGTTACCTTGAGGATATCACCATAAATCTGCCATTCTCCCCGTCCAGAACCTTCTTAATCCTATTACGCCATCGAGATTTCCCTCAAAGTTTAGTAAAATGAACAAACATCAAAGGTCTGGAAAATCTGGATATCAATCTAACCATGCATTTGTTCCAAAAGCTTGTGTTATATTGTGCTCAATTTTCACATCATAATTTTTCAGAAATCTTTCAAGAAAATTTTCGAAAATTTTTTATGGAGTGGAATAATGAGAAAATTATGGAGTTTTGGAATGGAGGGGAATAATAAGATAATTATGAGGTTTTTGAATCTGTGCGAAGGAGAACCTGTCATACGGAATTTACAACATCAATACCATAAAAATAGGATCCAGGTTTATGATGCTTCAAGATGAATTCAAAATAACTTTGATACTGAATGCTTTTTGAAAGTGATAAAGAAGAGCAAAGAAAAAACTTGATGTCTACTTACAGGCTTTCGTATGGCATTTCCAGAATGGTTTGTATACGAACGACGTGTTTCTTCACATTCTGTCCGCACATAAAGAAGAACCAAAACATCTAAGGTATTCCTAAGCTTATGGCATTTTCTTATTAATATATTCCAATTATTAAAGTATTTGAAAAGACTCTTATTTAATAATGTATAAAGATTAATAATTGTTACCTCAACTAAGAAATTTAAAATGATATATAAAAATATTAATTATTTACATTAACCTATGTTATGAATCAAATTATTAAAATTAGAGAAAAAAATTTGCGATAACTAATTTGGCATAACAGAACAAATGGCATTTTCTTTCAATATTAGTATAGACTTTTAAAATGGTTACTCGTAGTTATTATAACAATATTAGCATAAAATAATATCTAAAGAAAGATATTGTAATTTAAAATAAAAGTATATATGCTAGAAAATATCATTCACGATTCCTTTAAAAATAATGACAAATTTCACATGACTAGTAACATTGATTTTTTTTCTCAAAGTATTGGTATGCATTTTCGTTAAACGTACTTGTCTTGCCAAGATAATTTAACACTTTTTGCGGAATATTCAGCA
This sequence comes from Argiope bruennichi, assembly GCF_947563725.1. Lineage (NCBI taxonomy): Eukaryota > Metazoa > Arthropoda > Arachnida > Araneae > Araneidae > Argiope > Argiope bruennichi. The sequence goes on along the minus strand of NC_079159.1, from coordinate 56,607,493 downwards.
AAAGAGTCATCGTCATTGTCTGACTCCTGCACTTCATCCATTTTCATTGAAAAAATAAATTGATTGATTTCTAAAAAAATATAAAAAAACAAGGAAAAAAAAAACCAAGAAAATAAATCTGACGGAGAACGTCTGACAATGGTACATGACATGAAGCAGTGCACAACAGACTATAAACCTATGTAAACAACTCTACCGGTCATATTCCGGATAACCACAGATGCGAAGGCACATAGCAAGATGCGTCTCATGTAAGACGAGCCCTGATGATGGGAACAGGACTTTAGCTTCCCATGTCCTGTGGTTCACGATCCAAGGTTCTGGCTTTCATCCCTGTGTTCGTGACCTCCGAGAAGGCTATACTCTATTTCTTCCTCGTCACATCAATTTGTAATATATAATTTGGAATCAATCTTGTTATGTCATACAATTGATGATGTTGTATATGGTATGTATTTGTTGTATAGTTCATAAAAAAAAAAAAAAAAAAAAAAAATCTGAAGCCTGTAATGAACTTTTATTGAAACCCTACTTGTCTATTTTTACTACTAATAAAGATGCATGAGTATGTAGGCATTCTGCAGACCAGGTCGTTTGACTTACAGCAACCAAATTGGACACCTATATATATATTAGTATAAAGATGCCAAATGAACGGGAACCTCACATTCAATTGAAGAATGTGAACTTTGATGTGATGCATTAAAATTTTAATTAATATAAAATTAAGCTGCATTTTGATGCTTTCTTTGATAACTTGCAAAAATGTTATTGATCAAGATTAAATTTTATATTGTTTCTAAATTTTAAAAATTGTTTTTTTAACGATACCAATTAAATATGAGGGAAATTTTTTTTTGCATTTTGGATTTATATATATATATATATATATATATATATTGCCTAATTTCCAACAATAAACAACATTGTTGTTATCTATTGTTGAAAATTAGGAAAATATTGTTTGGTGAAAAAACAATAATAGATAAAATTGAAATTCAAATAGTTTTCATTACTACATGAAATATTTAATCACGTGATTTCTTCCATTGATGTAAACTGAGAAAGAAATATTCTTTTTAATATCTACAAAGCTTACAAGATGTTTAACCAGCGGAAGTGGTTTCCCCAAAACTTTCTCCCATATTTTCTAATAAAGGTGCTATTCTCCTCTGCCCGAAAAAAATTGCGGACCTTGGATAACGCTTCGATTGCCTAACATGGCAATCGAAATAGTTATCTTTGACATTTTTACTGAATCTACGTGCAATACTTGACACATTTTTTTGGTAATGAATCCCCGGCATGCATAAATTTATATATCTCATTTCATAGATCTCTTTTCATTTTGTAGTAGTCGTCTTGACTTATATTCAGAAAGTCAGACAGACAGATTTCCTCAAAATATATTTCACACAAAATTTGACAGATTTCTACAAATTTGATGTAAAGACTGTATACCAAATTTCATCCATTTAGCTCAGAGTGTTTTTGAGTTATCTTTGCCACAGATTACAAAATAATATACCAGATATCTTTGTGAACCAGCTAGCTGTCAAACGCGATTAGTTACACAATAATATTTCAAATGCCTGTGGCAGTAATAAATAAGTTCTGCATAAATGTATGAAATATTTTTTTATGCACGGGGTTATCCCCATATTTAGATTTACACAAACTCCATTTTTTCAAAAAAGAACAGCCGATTTTGAATACATATAATATTATGAATAAAGAATTGATGAATTACAAACCACTTAAAATTTTCAGTTCCTATTGTTAAATAAAATTTCCGGGCTTTTTTCTTTTCCCAATATAATTCAAGATATAATGAATTTTCAACGTGAAATCTTATACTATATTGAAACTTTTATTTAAAAAGGCAAAAATTTTGTATTTTTAAAAATATAAAAGCATATTATATATATAAATTTTTGAATATTGCGACTTTTTGCATCTCAACTTTTAAAAGAATTGGCTGGTAGGTATTTAAAAAAAAAAATCTCTAGAATGGAATGGAAAATGGACCAAGTCTTTCTATGCTGGTTATTATATTGGATTTACCAATTATCACCGTATCTGTTGAAAAATCTATATCAAGTAAAATATATATATATATATATATATTTAAGTAATAGTCAGGATTAATTTACACCTAGGCATTTTGTTTATAGGATTTGAAATTTGACAAAAAAAAAAAAAATGTTATTGTCAACGAAAGTATTAAAAAAATATTTAAGAATATGAAATAAAAATTACATATTATTACTTTATGAAGTCGTATACCATGTTAAATTTTATAATTTTATGAAATAATTATTTCCATAATCTGCTTTTAATAAACGCGTATTTTCGTGACTAAAATGCTAATTTCATACAAATAATTATTTATCCACTTAATGTATTCCTTAAGCCCTTATTACACTAAATTATGCTATGCAATAAACAACTAAGTTCCACAAATAATTGATCGCACAAAATTTATTTCAAGACCCATCAAATCAACTTTGCCCCAGGTCCCACATTTGTTCGATCAGCCCTAAAAGAGACGCTTAAAAATTTTAAGCAAATAAATAATTTCTAAATTAATAAATAATTTCCAACCACTTATACTTCTTCAACAAATCAGCCATTTTTTTTAATCTAAAAAATCTTAGAACACTTTTTGTATCTTTAATTTCGAACTTAAAAATCATCAAGTTTTTTTTTTCCCTGCCTGTTGATGCTCTTTGTTAAACATATTTGTTTTAAAACAATGGCAACTTTTCACAATAATATAACAATACGATTGTAATTACAATAGTTAAAACTACAAATGAATTCTAAACAATAATCACTACGACGACATCAATCTTCTTTTCATATTTACAATTTCGAAACGAAGCAATATGATCGAATCCTGAAATAAACATATATATATATATATACCTCTTTTTCATTAAATTTTCCAGGTCCAACATGCTTTTTGCATTTGGAATTATTTTATGTTTTGTAACTGTTGGACATTTGTGTTGGCTAGGTGGATTTATAGATTCTGAATTTCTTGTGCCTTTTATCGACTTTCTTTTAATATTCTTAATGATATACATTTATTTCAGAAAAAGAAAGAAAGAAAAAATTGTTTTTCGTAAAAGCCCCACTATTGTGCATTTTGCTCCCATTCGACATCAAGACTTTCTCATTTCGCGTTGGAAGAGACTATATTTAGGGAACGATAAAGGAAAATTGCCTTTGAATCGTTTAGCTTATCTCAAAGCTAGGTACCGAATAGGACCTTTCATGAGATACAGGTACGCCAATGAATTATCAATCACATTTTTTAGAGAAATAGCAGAGAGACCAGTAAAAACGAATTGGAACGATAACGTTATACAGGACGAATGCCATCCTCGTAAATTTGTTACAGAGTTCACTGATAAGTACCTTCAGTACAGAGCTTTGTTGTACTATGCGCAGGAAACGGAAAATGTTGACGCTGATTATCAAATAACTATTCCAGAAGATAATATTATCCGCGAAAGTTCGTTAGATGAACCTGTTGTTTTAGCCGACACTTATAAAGCCAGTACAATTGCTTCAAGAATTATCGACGAACGTTTCTTGGTAGCTAGTGATATTGCTCCAGGATTTGAAGAAACAGAGGATGCTATAAGAAAAAGACAAGAATTCGAGGATTATTTGGAAGCCTCAAAGAAAAAACTCGAAGATGTACAAGGCGTATTCCATATTATCAAGCAAGGAAGGCAATTAAAACACACAGTAAGAGATGAAAGACAGAAATATGAAAGCGAGACAGATGAGGCAGTTTGTAATAATTTGCGAAAATTCTTTCCATTCAGTCGCTGCAAGAAAAAAGAATGATTTCGAGAAATAGAAGAATGCGATTTGTAATTTATTTATGTTCCTGGGACGAAAGAAATTTATTTTTCCATTTATTAAAAAGAACGAAAATTTTACAATTACAGAAAAAGAAATCAGCTCCGTAATAGATTTTACCATCAAACGATTTGACATTGGGAAGTATTCAATCATGATTAATAACGAATTCTTTTTTTTTTTTTAAATATAGAAGTGAAGTGGCGCCAAGTCATTCTGAATTTTTGTAATAAAACTAGATTTATCCATTTGTAACCGTTCTTTTCATAAAATGCTCAGTTTTAAAATAATAAATGCTCTAAAAAATGTGTCAAAAATAACAAATACTCAAGCCGCAAGAATGTATTAAGGGAAATTAAGAATATTATTATTCAAGAAAGTATAATTGATTTATCGATCCATGAAAGTATAATTATCAAATGCTTTGGATAACGGAAATCCGGTGCATAGAAAAACAAACAGTTAAGAGGAAGTAGAGTTTTAAAGGGATATGAATAATAATGTTGGCATTATCAATTTTATCCCCCACCAAAAAAATTCTCTTGGATTGAATAAATAGTAATGAAATATAAATACTTCAATATACATAAAATAAATTTGAAAGAAGACAGAATTTTCCTGAAAGCTGTTGATGCAAAAGTGAAATTAAACTGAAGTCTTCTTAATTATTTTTAAGGAAATCTGATTATCGATGAAAAATTTGGGTCTTATTGTATTAGATGTTATCTTTACGAGTTAGAAGAGGTGTTACAGAGGTTCAATAAAGCAACACACTGTAAAAAGCAGCTTTCTAAAATTACAATTTTATTTGCTACTAGCCACCTCTGGCGAACGGTCGGTTCGCTAGTAATAATGTTCGCTAAAATTTTCAATGAAATGTTTTATGTAACTTGGTCTCTATCTTTTCATAATAGCTTTTTCAGAAATATATTTTTGATAGTCATATAATTCACTTAAACTATTCTATGTATTTCTCTGTAATTTTTTGTCAGAGCCCGTAAAATTTCAAGTTTAAATTAAAGTAAAAATTATTAAACTGTAATTAATATAAAAACAATTTTTTTATAAAACATAGCATGTCTTTAAAAAAAATATGCGAATTGAAAGCAGAGCCGTGCAGCATTGAAGTCTTATGCGCACTACAAAATAATTTTCATTATATAATATCGAAAAGAATTAATTAACAAAAATTTTTCTAAGTCATCAAAAAATTACATTTTTGGCCTTACTTTCAAAAGGAATTAAATGTTGTTAATTATAATATTTTATTTTATTTCGGTTTATAAATATACTTAAAAAAAATTTGAAGCTTAAATTTTAGACAATCCCTTGGTTCTAAGGAATCATATTTTACAAAAAATTCTTAGCACTCCAACTTTTAAACAAATATTCAAATGATTCTATCTTCTGCGATCAAATATGATCGATTTCTGAAGTTTGAAATATCACAATTTTAGATCAACCACATTTTCATAATCTTAATCCAATCACTCTTGAGAAACGCTGGGAAATGACGCGTATCGTCTTTGAGACGGTTGTTGAAGTGGTTTAAAATCGCCCTTTTTATAGAGTAGTGATATTCAGATTTTCATAAATCAGTCGATTTTAATGATTGATTTAGTTGATTAGAATGCAATACTTTTGATTTAAAATATTATTAATTTAAAGTAAATTATCCAGTTTTTCATTTTACAAGCTTTTTTCAATGCTTTTATTATGACATATTATTTAAATGTGTAATATGGGGATTTTTTTTAAAAAAACTAATGAACCAGAATAAATGATATTTAATTACATCAGCAGTGGCTTATAAAAACAAGGAAAATACTAAAATTAATAATGTATGAATGAATGATTTTTTTACACAGCTTGTAGTTTTCATTGCTTCACTTTTGAAATTTGAATAAGGCTGAGCTCTATCTCCTATCTCATCTATGCCAAGACCAAATTTAAATTTTCCACTTGAAAAAAAAATGTGTTTGATATTGAGTTTAATAAATTTAGGTCTGAATGAATTTTTAGGTATGTAATGTTCCTTTTGATTATTCACATGGTTTAGGTCAATGAAGTTTCCCTAATTTTAATATTGCATAATAATGGCCCATATAAATTCAAAAATATATGAAATCATCATTTGAAGTTGATATTAGAACACTTTTTTTAAACTTAAGGACAATCTGAATATTATTATTGCTAGTTATCTGGAGTATGACAAATAGCCAGATTCGCAAACAGCTATATCTCAAAAGCACTTTCCTGACTACTGCCAATGAAATACTGAGATAATAGTACTGATTTTTACTACAGAATGTTTTTCTGTCAACAACCGGGATCTTGGAAAAAACAATCTTGAAACTAATTACTTGCAGACTTATAAGTTCCTACATAATGCAGTTACAATCAATGTGAATCAGTTTTTCAAAAAGAAAAAATATTGTATGAGATCATAAAAAATTCTTTAATAATAAAACAAATATAAAAATTAAATTACAAAGCAAATGTAAATAGCACACCATTTCAAAAATAAGAATTACAAAACATAATATTTTAAAAAAAGGAATAAAGTTGTATAAGTATAGTATTGCACATATTTTATATATTATGGCACAATAAGAGAGCTGCAAACACACACACAAGGAAATAACATTATGTAATTATAAAATTTGTAAATTTTAACAGCAATAAAAATGAATCTTTGGTAAAATCTAATACAGGCCTTTTTGTTTTGCTTGGTGCATATAAATATAGATATTTATACATCTAATAAGTCGTTTTTAAAGGCACAAGATAAATTCCATCATAACATGAATGCACATATAATTATGCATCAAAATGTAAATCTAAATATTTAATGCCTTACAAATGGACTTTTTCAAACAAAGTAACATGACAACATATCACTTATATGAAATATTTAAAAGGCACAAGCTTCAACAGTTAAAGCTAAAAATCCACAATCAATGATGGAATTCTATCAACAAAATTAAAAACCATAAGTTCTAGAAATTCTACATAAAAAATAATAATTAGCTTTTCTAGAAATCACTGAGCTTTGGAATATAATTATAAAGACAGTTTTAACAAAAAAAAAAAAAAAAAAAAAAAAAAAAAAAAAAAAATCCCATAGCTTTCATACTATGAGGGAAAAAAAATCCCATTTTTTCAGAAGTACATAATAATTTTAAACAATTCTGCTATTATCATGATATTTGAAATTTATACACAAAATTCATATTTACTTAGTAATCATTTTCTGCTCACATAATGAAAAAAGAAAAAAAATTTATTCACCAAATAGTAAGGAATTTATATTAAAATATGATTTAAATGGCAGACTAAAAATTATGGCATAAAAATTGAAAAGTGAATAATGCAAATCAGAATGGAAAATTAAATCATAAATCTACTATATAGGGAGAGTGCTTTACAAACACAGTCAAATATATTTTTTGAAATAAAAAATTCAATAGAATTTTCAGAGAAAAAAATTATAAAATTTTTTCACAAATGTTTTATAAACTTAAAGAAATTGTAAATTTTTTAAAAATTCAGTATATAGAAATAGTGTAACAATTTTACTTCACAAATTCATAATGTATAAGTTATACAATACCTATTCTGAAACTTTATCAAATATATCTCACTTATTATATTGTTAAAAGTATTTTTCTGTTAATGATATAAATTTGTTGAAAATTTATCACAATATGTAACCTAAATATAAAGAAAAGTTTAAATTATACATATAAATTCAGAAAATTAAAACTTCATTGGTCCCTAACTTTTTATGCAGAAATCACAGACATGTCTCTCTTAAACATTAAGAGGTGCTGGAGATTGGGATGATAAGTGCATATTTAAAGCAATTTTATGTACATAAACAATATCAGGACGTTTATCTGGATCAGGATTTATACAGTCAGCAACTAAACTTCTCAACTATAAAAAAAAAGTAAAATTTAAATCTGATATTTTCAATTCTTTTATTATTATTAATAATAATTTTTAAAAAGCATAAAAATCGATAAAAACAAACATAACAATACATAGAAGAAAAAAAAAAAAAAAAAGGCACCACAGAAAGATGTTGAATGAGAATTTATATAAACATTAATTTGTAAAACTTGTCTCGTTACAAATAGAAATATCTATTTATAACAAGGATTCTTATATAAAAAAAATAATAACATAGAAATAAGGATAGGAAAGATAAATAAGTTGTTTTATGTAAAAAAGTCTTTCAAAATAATTACCTTTTAATGGACTGATGCTAATCAGATCAATATTATTCATTGTATTCACATGAATTATGAATAATTTCCAAAATTAATACATTTTTGGTAAAGCTAAATATTAAATTTTCAGTAATATTTCTTATAAAGTGCAAAACAACAAGGTAATTTGTAGCCATCATTTTCTTTTAAAAAAACTCAATATGACACTTCCCCGCTTTTTTTAGAAAATTAAAATAGCTTGAAATGTATTATAATATATAAAATTAAAACAGCTTTTTTTTAAAAAAAATAATCCTAATTTTGAATACATAAAAGCAATTTTCTACCCTTAATGGTTAGAAAATATTTTTCCCATAATCGTTACATTAATCACATAATTTATTAATAATGACTATACAAGAAATATCGGTAGTTTTTTTAATAAATAAAATTGGATTTACAAGTGCTTTTAATTATGTTTTCTCAAAATGTAATATGTGGAGAACATTAAAAATTTTCTTGAACTATAAAACGAAATAATATTAATAGATAAATCATTTTATAATATTCAAGACGGAAGTATTAAACTATACTCTGTTTCACCCTAACTTGGCAGTAGTGTATATTCTAGGCATGCCGAATCACAGTCGCTGTCAGGGGAACTGGGTTACTTTAAAGTACAAAGTTACTAGAAATGCAGATCGCTGGCGAAACTTTATCTCACAAATTTTTCGCCAAATAGTAAATATTTATTTACTTTATTATATTATCACTTTATCGGAGAATTTATTGTTTCCTTATTTTTATTATTTTTTCAATATTATCGATACATTATTTTAATAAAACATTAATGTTATTTCATTTCGTTTCATCGTTTCTCAAAAGAAATCCCTACATCTTTCAATATTCGGTAAAGCGTAGTTCGGCTAATGTTTTTCGAAAAGATATCTGTATAATCGTTCACATCTTTTAAAACTTTATCTAATGTTGGGATCTCATTTCTACGAAAATATGCATGGATTTTTCGTCAAATACAGGATAATGTAAAATCATCATATTTTACAAGACCTGAATGTTTACCTACTGAGCCTGATCATTTCTTTCCAGGGGTACTTAAAGAACTGGATGCCTTTATTTCTTTTTTCAAAAGGAAAACTGTTCATTGCGAACACCTGTAAGGTGCGAAACTTTATCGATGATTTGATTGATAGAATCTTGAGGGTTTTCTTGGAGTCGAGAATAAACGTTTAATATGTTTCTGCATGCTGCACTTTTTGTTGGTTTCACTCGTCTTGTAGGTGTGCACAGCGTAGTCAGTGATAACACTTTCTCTTTTTCAGACATTTTAGAAGTGAATAAAAATAATGAATCGAATAAATATTCAACAATCAAAACTAATAACTATTAATGTGATTAATAGTATCAAAAATATCAGCTGGTAAAAAAGCGAGAATAAAGAAGTACGAAAGATGATAACGGTTTGTGAACTGAATGAAGCTGAGTTGGCGCAAACGTAAAAGAAAAGCGCGCCAAATATTTGACCTTGAAGACCGGTTCTAGCCCAAATGGAATTCATTATGTCAATCTTTTCGCTTTATTTACAAAATACTTAACAGATAAGCACTTCTAACTTGAGAATAATTTTAAATACATACTGATAAAAAAAGGATTTCTGTAATTTATGATATTATTTGATAAATTTCTGCGCATTTTAACTATTTTAAAGTCGGAATTGATGGGGAACTCTTTGCCAACACGGAGCGTCACATTTTCTACCTTTTACAATACTGCCAAGTCAGGGTGAAACAGAGAATAATAATTTAAAGGAACTAGTAAACAATGATACCTGATCAGAATATATATCTGAAGGTATAGGAGGATAATCACATTCTTCTATCTTTTTGCACAGGGCATACAAGTTCATTTTTTCTCCATAAAAAGGTGATTGTAATGCAGCCATCTGCATAGAAAATATTAATATAATAAATAATTACATAAATTCTTTACTGTTTCAAGCTTTAAATATAAATAATGAAAAAGAATTTCTCAATAAATAAAATAATATTTTATAATAGATTTTATGAGTTTTATTAAAAGAAAAAATATTTACCTCATACAAAAGGCAACCAAGAGACCAAATATCAGACTTGAAATTATAGCCATGTTCATGTATTCTCTCAGGGGACATATAATAAGGGGTACCAACTAAAAAAATAATGAGTTTGATAATAATAATCCAATTTAGAAACTTAAATAAAATTCCAAAATATTGTAAATGCATTGTAATTTAATTATTTGAAAATATAAAAATAAAATCTATAAATAAACAAGTAAATAAAAAAATTTAAAAATAATGAAACAGTAATAAAGCATATATTAATTATAAACATTCAACTAAATCAATGACATTTATTTTTTCATTCTGCAATAAAAATAAATATAATATTTTTAACATAACATTAATAAATAATTTAGCATTATAAAATTACATGATTATTGTAATAAATTTATAAATATTCAAGAATTTAAAAATCAGCTTCATTTAGACCTATAAAATTTTATTAATTACTTATAAAACTGAAACAAAAAAAAAAACTTATGCGACATAATGTGCAATTAAACTGAATTACTTCATATAAACATACCAAGAGAATGAGCAGCAGTAGTTTTAGAACTAAAAAACCTCCCAAGTCCTAAATCACCAAGTTTTACAACACCGTCTGCAGTGATAAAAACATTGGCAGGTTTGATGTCTAAAAGAAGATAAAATTTGTTTTATGAATTTATTGTTATTTCAACAAAAGTTTCTTTACAATAGTAAATAAAAATAATATTAATGCTTTTATATAATGTTTCAAAGATTCATAAAAGTCCAAACTAACAAGATGTTTCAACTAATTAATTTGTTTATAAGAAATAACTCATATTTACACTTTGAAAATTATTAAAGCATAGAAGAAATAGGATACAAAAATATATTTAATTTATAATGATTATTTCTAGTAGTATCAAAAGAGTTTATGCTGCAAAATGCTTAGATGCATTATAATCAACAATCTTTTTAATCAATGGATATGTAAAACACTAAAAACCTCCTTAAGTACTAAAATCTTCTTAAAATATATAATCATAAATTCATTCATACCTTGAAATAATTGAATAATTATATATAGAGATTAATCCGAGTTAAAAAATACATATTACGCATCTTAATTTCATGTAAATTTATAATAGGACAAATTCTTAAAAATGCATAAAAATTTTATATATAACTATCATCAAATTCAGCTTGTTAGATAAAATTATATAAATTATACAATTTCAAAAAGTTACCTCTATGCATAACTCGCTTTGAATGCATATGTTCAAGAGCTCCACAAACTTGCACAAAATATTTCCAGATTGTTTTTTCTGGAATTAAACGTTGTTGTTTCTTAAAGTACTGTAAAAAAAATTAAAAAATCCTATTTTAATAACTACAAAAAGCATTATAAAATTACACGATATCATATATTTCTGGATATCAAATAAGGAAGTAGATAAATAATGAATTAACAGTTTATAGTATAGTAATTAGCAAATCAGTTTGTTTTGATGTATGGAATTCTTCACAGCAATATTGGAATTAAAAAAAATATGAATTTATCACAAAATTACTCAATACTGAAAATTAGTTAATATATCACTTATTAAATGTCTTAAATTATGTTGATTTTTTTTTTTTTTTTTTTTGTAAATGAAACCTATAGTTTATTTAATCACTAATTATAGTATAGTATTAAATAAGAAAGTGTATGAAACACTTTAATATTAAAATATTGAAATAACACTCATACAGTTTCAAGATTAAAGAATGCAAAACTTATCTAATATAAATCTAAATATATATCATCTACAAACTAATTCTTATTTTTTAAAATTTCAAATAAAACTGCATGCTTTCTAAAATTGCATTTCCCTTGTTTTCATTAATCTAAGAAAAACTAGATTGAAAGAGAAAAAAAAATAAATAAGCCACAACAAATTTAAACAAACAGTTAACCAGGAAGCTAGTTTCAAATCAATCATACTTAGATTTCTTCAAAATCAGAATGCTCAAGATGTCATTAATTTTACTGAATGGTATATGAAAGTTCATTTGATTTTGCTCCTTAACAAGCAATTTTATCACTACAATGAAATTCTCAATACCTAAATTCAAGTTTAAAGAAATGCTAAAATAATAAGATTGGGATAATTATAGATGATTATAATTAAAAAGTACCTTTATCATTCTAGAAAGATCACCAGCATCTGCAAGATCCAATACAATATAAAGTTCATTTTCATCAATGAATGAAGCTAAATATTTTATAACATTAGGATGATTAAGTTGCTAGAAAGAAAGAAAAAAATATGTAAATATAAAATAAAACATGTCATTTATACTTATAATAAAGCTCTAATGTGTATGTGTGTGTTCCCGCTCTACAGGCCAGACCATTCAACCAATAGCTACGAAATTTGGCACGTGTATACCTTGGAGGCCGGAAATGTGCACCTCGGGGTTATTTTTTCGAATTTTTAATTAAAATTCTATTTATTTAAAAAATAAGCGAAATTTTAGCGTGTTTCTGCTATAACTTCCGAAAATATTACCGCCCAAAACAGATTTTTACATCAAGTTAAAGATCAAAAATTTCTCTTTTAAATGATACCAATGTTTTAACCTTAAAATTAAAATTCTATTTTTAATTAATTTTTAAATAAATATTTTAACTATATTTTTCAACAATTTTTTTCGTACAAAATAAAAATAAAATTTAAGCTGCACGAGCACGTTTCGCATTCATGGGGAAAAATTAGCTTTTTTCAAAGTGTTGCCATCACATCGATTAAAGCTCCATTTAAAATAAATTAAATCTTTTTGGAAATGAAATCTGCAAAAATATGATTTTCGTCATGTGTCTGAAGGAAATAAAACAAATATGGAATATTATTTTTTTCTAAAAAATAAATTCAAGAAAAATTATTTTATGATCTTTTACACTATTTATATTATTAATCCAATAAATCAGTTTTATTTTAAGGCAAGTTTTGTTTAATATTAACAGGATATCCATTCAAATCAGGGCCACACAGCTAATTTGTAAACCTTTAGTAATAGACACAGATCTTCTAAAATGGTCTAAATGGAAAATGATTATATTTTAAGTAACTTGATCCAATAAATACTCTAATACATAACGAATTTTTGATTTTACATAAAGCTTCTGCTGTGGCAATCACGTTTAACAAAATGTTCTTGAAACACTAATATTTTAAATAAAGAATTAATTTCCAATCAACTAAATCAATCACTTAAACTGACTGATTTATGAAAATTTGAATATCATTATTAAAAAAAAAAGGATAATTTTAGGCTTTCCATCGATAGTTTTAAAGAAAATACGCCAATAAGCGCACAGGTTTCTCAAAATTAATTGGCCTAAGATTATGAAAATGTTGAGTTTTTCTAAATTTTGAACATTCACAACTTCATAAATCAGTCTTAGTTAATCATGGAAAATAGAAACATTCATTCATTTATTTAAAATTTGGTGTGTCCAGAATATTTCTCAGAATATCATACTTTACTGCATTAAATTTAGACTTCATAATTTTTGAAATATATTTATAGACCAGAACAAAATATTATTACTGATTTCATTTCAATCCTTTGGAAAGCAAAACTAAAAACTGAATTTTATGCTGAATCTGAGAAATTTTTGTTGAATTATTCTTTGAGATATTACGCAAATTATGAAAAATATTTTGTAGTTCACATAAGACTTAAATACCGAACGATTCTGTTTGCAGTACTCATATTCAATAATAATAGTAATAAATAAATAACAACAAAAATGATAAATAAAATAAAACGCTTGGTTTCATTAAAAAATATCTTTATATTAATTGCAATTTCAGCATTTCCACTTTAAATTAAAGTTGAAGTTTTATCGGAAATGACAACAAATTAGCAAAATATATATAGTAAATTGAACGAAATGATCCAAACAACAGTATAAGTTTGGTATGACTATCAAAATTTGAAGATTAAAAATGTTTTGTTTGAGAAGCTATTAAGAGACAAGTTACTTAAAATATTTAATTGAAAATTGTAGCGAGCGGTAATACTGGTGAACTGGCTAATCACCAAAGTTAGCTAGTAATAAATATGTCAGAATTTTTGAAGGATAAAAAAATTAGATAATGATTGTTAAAAAAAAATGCTTTAAATCAGCATAATAAATTTATCACCAAAAGATTTCTATTTATAAAAAAGTATAAATAGAAACATTTCACAGACACTAGTTTATTAATGCATTAATAAGTGAAAAAAAATTAATTAAAATTCTGTATTAATTGAAAAAAATTATGATTTTTTAATTCAAAATTTTAAAAAATATAAAAGAATGAGTCATTGACAAAAATATTCTAAATAAATAAGAATTTTAGTAACATTGAAAATATATTTTAAGTCTTAATGAATGTTTAGGAATTTTTCTTATGATAATAAGTGTGGTTAAATTTCTTTAGTCTATGATTTTTAGCAACTCAAATTTTTATTTTGACCACCAGCTTTTTGGGAAAAATATTTATCACACAGAAATCACTAATAAAAGTGCCTTCTTTAAAAAAAACTTATTATTAATTGCTTTCTTATTCCTCATTTATTAATGATTAATTATTTTTTGATATTTCCTTATATTTTGTTATAATTATATCGAATATAGGAACCAATCCCCCCCTTCAAATTAACTGCTAAATTGTATTCTCACATGTGGAATTATTGTCAGATAATCAATCTCACCTTGAATCAAAATAAAATGAAATGATTAATTTTAATTGTGTTCCAAAAATATCAGAATAAACTATAACCAGAAATATAAACTGCATAAAATTGTAGAATTTCAGTGTATTGGAATGCGAGTGAAAAATCATCAATCTTCACAAACATGAAAGATAATAAATAAAAGAGCATTAAAAAAGTGGGAAACTGGAAAGAATTAATAATTAAAATAATTCCAAATTATAAAAGGAATTCATAAATATATCAAAATAATTGGTATATTAATTTAATTTTAAGAACCAAGAAATAAACTTCCGAGATTAAATTATATCCCAAACATAATAAAAGAATTCTTTTCTATGTAATAATTTCCAATAGAAAAACCATTTTCTTTTTCCCATTTAAAATATAATAAAACTTTGTTTTCTAGTTGTTTTACCTAAAAATCGCAATTAAAATCTAATTTCCAAAAAATATTGCAAAAGATGTGATTATGCTACTATTGCTATTATGCTACTTTCATGATAATTAATTATTTTTAAAAATCTATTGGTGTACTTTTACTATAACACAAGTAATTTTTGGGTCAAGGTATTTATTTACATACTTCAAATAAGAGATTTATGAAAATAATAATTGAATACAATAGGTAGTTTACCTGAAGCAAATTGATTTCCTTCATGCAATCTAATCTTGCTTTAGAATCCATCATTTCATATATCTACATAGGATAAAAGTGAGTTAGATTTACAATAAAAAAATAATATTGATATAAAAAGGAAAGACAAATATTAACTACAAACAGACTTTAATGTCCAGATGGTTCGGCGTGATTAGTGCTAGCTAAAATTTTCAATTAAATATTTTATGTAACTTGATCTCTTGATAGTTTCTTCAGCAAATTATTTTTAACCTTCAAACTTTGATAGTCACCTAATCGTTATTTTCATCTATTAATAAAGCCTCATGCCATCCTGTTCATTGTACTACATATCTCTTTAATTTTCTGATTTTTAACTGATGATTTTCTGATTCTGACTTCAACTAATACAAAAACTTTTTGAAGGAACTAAACATCTAAACATTTTTTTTAAATGGGTACAGAAAACATGAGCATTACAATATATTTATAATAATTTATAGAATATCAGAAAGAATCAGTCAATACAAATTTCTCTCATTCATCATAATATTCAGTTTTATTTTTAAAAAGATATGAGAGACATATATAATGTTTTATTTCAGTTAAAAATGCACTTATCGAAAAATTATGATCTAAATTTTAAATAGTCCTTCAGTTATAATCCTATTGAGTGAAATATTCTTGACACTTCAGTTATGAAGTTCTGAATTGAAGTTTTGAATATCACTATTTTAGGGCAATGAATAATTTCAGAATTTTAGAGTAATCAGCCATGGGGAAACTTCGTGCTGATTGGCATACTTTCTTTGAAGTTACCAATGAAGTGGTGTTAAACCATGCTTTTTTATAAGATAGAAATATTCAAATTTTCGTAACTCACACAAATTTAGTCACAATAGAATGGGCCTTTCTGTTTACTTAAAAATGTGTTACTGTTTCAAGAATATTTTACTTAATATGGCTCATAGAATTGAGGGTCTGTATGAAAATTTAAAATTCACTATCCATCAAAACTGACTATTATTTTATGCAGTTTTACTGACTCAAACTGCCTAAAATAACATTCTTTATTTGATTTACACTCATTACATTATTAGATACATATAGGTCTAATACTATTTAGAAATAAGGCATTGGGACCTATTTAGAGTGAATGTCTCATACATATTGCCTTAAATATTACACACACACATATTATTGTAAAGATAAAATAGGAGTTGAAAATTTAAATACAACTTACTTGAACCTTCTTTAGAGCAACATATTTTCCATCAAGTTTACACTTAGCTTTAAAAACAACACTAAACTGTCCTTTCCCAATTTTTTTTTCAATTTCAAAATTTGATAACATTCCATATATTGAATCATTTGTTGTTAGTTTAGATATTTCTTCCTCAAGTTCACCCATTTTGCTTTAGCAAACAATCCTAAAAAAAAAATCAATATATTAGAAGCAAATATAGTATTTAATATAATAAAAAAAATATTTAACTAAAAAAATATTTTTTAATTCTTACAATAAATATTAAAGTTTTAAAACACTGAAATATTGCAGATCATAAAATTCTTCTTCAAATAAATTAAAGAAAAAAAAAAAAAAAAAAAAAAAAGAAATTCAGTTTTTTTTATTTTATTTGTGATGTTTAATAATATGAGCTGTCAATAATATGAGCTTTAAACCTTTATTTAATATATATATAATGATTGTGGTAATAAAAAGCAAAAATATTGATTGACAATTCTTTGCTGATGATTCTAAAATCAAGTAAGATTTCTTAAACAAACAATGAAATCTCCTATTCTACAGTTGAAATGAAGGTTTTATTAGGATTTGTATACAGTACACTCCTGATTATCCGCGGAATTGGGTGGCGTGGCCGCCGCGGATAACAAAAATCGCGGATAATCCGAAAAAAGCTAAAAAGGTGTATAGCAAAAGAAAAAACAGTAATTCCAACTTTGAAAATTCGTTTTATATACAATAAAATGTAAAATAAACAGCAGGAAATGTTTAACTAACGCATAATATTTTAGTATATCACTCAAAACTAACCTAAAATGCATTTTGTTAATGAAAACCGAAAAGTGCTTTGTACTTACGAGAGGCGTCAAGGATACACAGAAAAATTAATACATATGTACTGTTTTAATAGTGTAATGTATTATGTAATTACAAAAGAATAACTGTAAAACTACACCTTCTTGAAGAAATCAGTCATTTGTGTTTGCTTCTTGCTTTGGAAGCATTTTCTCTTTGCTTGGAAGCAAAAAAAAACTTAGTGCTGCAGGCGCGGATAATCCGCTCCGCGGTTAACCCGCCCGCGGATAATCGGGAGTCTACTGTATTATATTTCAAGAATCAATAATCTAATTGCAAAGAAATTTATTCAAAAAGAAGTAGATATTGGAAAAAAATCCAATTACTTTATTCCAATAAATGGCAGCAAAAAGCTTTTATATTTCAGATTATGCTTTAATTCATCCTGTGCATGTCAAAGAAGGGCTAATGTCATTACAAAGAAAAATGCATATATAAAATAAAATATAATGAATAATAAACTAAATCTTACGTATGAAGAAGTAAGATTTGTAGAAGTTCAACTGTACAAATTTAAATTTCATCCAATGCAAACAATATTAAATTATTAGGTACAATTCAATTTTAATAGCAACCAAAAAAGTGTCAAGAAAAAATGCAGCCAAATTATAAAACTATACTCAAATACCAAGTTATCTAATCACACGCTATATCGTTTGATGACTAAAATTGCCGAATTGGTGAAATTTTTTCTTGGTGCCTTTTGGTTACCGTAACAATCAACAAGTAAATTATTTTTTTTATTATAGCAAAGCACACAATTTGTTTCTTTTCAAAATGCATACTTATGGATTTTAAATATTCTTTAATATAACTAAAAGATAATATTTATATTCATTAAACAACATCCCAAAATATATTAAATCTGTTTTTCTATTTTAATATTTGAAATATTATAAGCAGTTATGAAACAATACATTAAAAAAAGTTATTTAAAACAAGTACATAAATTTTTGTATAAAATTTAATTTTTTTAGCATTGTGTTAACCCTTTATTTACTTAAGACATTTTATAAAATAAATTTTTAAAAATGATTTATTTAAATAAATTAAAGCATTTTTTCAAAGTAAAGGTGTTATCAATGTATATAATTAGTGAAGAAATTTCTTTTGATAATTACAGCCACTTTTCTTCATTACATGCAATAAGTTTCAGTTTGCTTTAAGTTACACGATTTTTTTATTAAAAAAAAATGTTTAATTTCTAGTGGTGGGCATGAGAGAAATATTAAAGATTTCCACTAGCAAATAATATAAAATTAAAAAGCAGTATAACAGTGATGGTGTCAGAAAGAAAAGAAAAAACTCAATCTTGGCGGACTTTTTTTTATCTGCACCATAAATTAATGAATATGATTTTCTATAACTTATACTGAAATATAAAGAAATACTTCGGAGAAAATACCTGTTGTTTTGAAGTAACTTGATTATTTTTTTTTCTGTTACTGTTTTACAATTTTCGTGGTTCCAGTTTAAGCTATTTTTTGTTTTTTTACATGAATGAAGGATGACCAATAGAAGGATAGAGTTCGATTTAGATAAAATATAGTGCTTTAAATTTGATAAAATACTTATTGGCATAGATAATGTGAATTTTCGAATTTTTAACCTCTTTATAAAACAAGAGTTAATTATTATAAAATGTCTTGCAGTTATGTCCTCAAAATCAGAACTGCAACTGGTCTTTCCGGTTGTCAACAAAGTTTGCCCAACGTGGTAATTTGATGCAAACTTTAAAGCCTTTGCATCATTGCTTTTATTCAGATTTGGTCAGAAACGTCTGAAAGTCAAAAATCGAACTTTCGTAATTTTTGTGGCGGATTTCAATCAAATCGAATATAATTATGCCAGATTTAAGTGTATCTCATGAAAACTCAGGTGAAGTGACAGAACCTCCAAAAAGTGCAGCTCAATTAAAAAAGGAAGCGAAAAAGAAAGAAAAGTTAGAGAAATTTAAGCAAAAACAAGAAAAAATACAATCTCAAAATGTTGAAAAGACTTCAGTAAGTATACTCATAATTTTTTGTACTCGCATAATTTCTTTTTTTAATCATCAGCAACAAATTTGACCTAAATATATTTATGAAAATGCCAAAATTATATCTTATAGTTCACCGCGTTTGATTTCATTGTATCTTATGTTGCCGATATATGATTGAAATAAACAGTCTGAGTGACTTAGACTTAAGAGGGTACTTCCATAATTTAGAAAATACTCTCTCAAAATAAAGATTTAATTCCCCCCCCTTTCAGTTTTGGTATTAAGGATAATAATGCACATTTGTGTTAGTCTAATACGATATGTGACAAACAATATGTACTAAATATTCACAAAATATTTTATTGTTTTTCTTAACTTATTGTTTCTTATTTTTTTCTTGCTCAAGTCTGGAAAGTAAGTATTTTTATTTTATTTTATACCATTTCTAAATTAGAAATTGTAGTTCCAAATTTTATATTTTCATCAAAGATGGGAAACATTTGTACTCTAATGAATAATATAGAGCATATAAGAACTGATAAGATTATTTTTAATATTAATATGTTTTATATTTATCCATGGTAATTATGCACCTTTTAGTTTGAAAATACTTAATGTATTATATGAATTTAAAAAAGAAATGATCTTTTCTGATAAAAACATTGTTAATTTTCTGAATGAGTTCTTTTATAATTTTTTTAAGTAGGAAGGGAGAGATTAGTACATATATGTCATATTGTTGGAAAATAACAAAATACAAAGAAGACTACAGCAAAATATTAACTGAATCTTTCTATCATAAATAATGTTTTATGTTTAGCCAAAAAAAGGAAGAAAAAAAAAAAGAAATCAAGGTTTGTTATAAAGTCTTTTTATTTTCAGGAATGCATTTAGTTATTTAAACTCATGAGAATTTAACTTAAATTAAATGTTTAATTTAAAGAGCTGTAAGCACCTAAATTTCTCTTTTCTTCAGCTCTTCCTTTATCCTTATTTTGTGCCTTAATAAATATTACTTTTTTCACCTTGTGCTGTAATTTTATCCTTGTTGTAATATTATAACCCGTATTATATACTTACATTTATCTTAAATGTTAATATTTATTTTATAGTATTTTGATCTGGTTTTGGATTAAAAGCTCCTTTTCATTTTTAGAAAAAGCCAAAAGAGAAGAAAGAGAAAGAAGTGATAATATATGATAAAAATATACCACCTGGGGAAAAAAAAGGTAAATTTAAATTAATTTTCATATTCTGCTTGTAGATGTTTATATATATTCTTGAGGAAAAATTAACTATAATAAATCTCTCTATATATATTTATATTTCAGCAACTAATGAACTCAATTACTCTCATTATTTTTAATTTGTTTCTTATGTGTGTTTTTTAGATATCTCTGGTTCAATGCCTGATGCATATAGCCCAAAATATGTTGAAGCTGCATGGTATGCATGGTGGGAAAAATCTGGGTTCTTTAAACCAGAATATGGTGTAATTTGTTTCTCCTTATTATTTTTTGAATATATCTTAGTTCTTATTTTTTTATATATTTTTAATTATGTAATATATTTTTGAAATAATATATTTTAGTATTCTTTGCCTGTTTATTTAATTATGCTTCATATAGAATTTCTCCACTTGCACTTAATAGAATTCATAAAAGGAAAGGGAAAAAAAACCCCAGTTATTTAAATTAAAAATTCAATTAAATAAAGGAAAATAATAAATAGGTTTTATGTTTTACTATGTATAATAATAATTAAAGGATTTTAAATTTTTAGTTTTCTATACAAATATTTAGAATATGACTTTGATTACCTAGTCAAATATAGTGCTCATTTGAAAATTTGAACATGCTCAATTAAATACAATTAACTTCATTTTTTAAAGCTAGAAATCATACTTGTTTAATGAGTTTTATCTTATTATTTAGTAACTGTTTTTAAAATGTGTCACATAGTTATTGATGATAGAAATGGCAACATGGCTTTATGCATTTTCTTAAATATGATAGTTTACATAGATAGTTATATGTGTTGTGATATCTCTTAATTTAAATCCTAATTAAATTCTTAGTTTTTATCTTAAATTAACCTATGTTAACTTTATTCTAAAACGTTCTCTTATTTCTTGATCAAATTCCCATGTTTTTATTTAATTATTTCTTACATGCTCTTAACAAAATTGCAGACTCTGACGTTCCCAAGCCAGGAACGAGAGGATAAAAATCCTTGACAACTATATATCTTTTTAAAAAAGAATCCTAAGATTCCCTTGTCTAAATAGACACACAACAGCTATTAGAATCTAATAGTAAAATCACTGAAGGGATAAATGTCTTTCCTTTTTACGCTTGTGTCTCAATGATGACTGACTGATGTCGTTTCACTTCTCCCTTGTACATAATAAGCCTCTGGTGTAAAATAAATTGCATTTAAATTTCAAAAGTTTCTTCTTTTTTGCCATGCATCTTCAAAATTATGTTTATATACATGCATATACACACACGCACACAATAACAACAACAACAACAAAAAACTTAAATGTGCAATATTTGCTATTTCTTCATTCAGTTTTCTAGTTTTTCTTAAGTCAGCAGTCTCAGATAGAAATAAAAGACCCTAATGTTCAGTTTTAGCAAATAAATTGCTTTCTCATATACATTTGTCATTTTTCATAGGGTAGAGATATTGCCAATGTTAACTATGAGGATAAATTTGTCATAGTCATACCTCCTCCAAATGTCACTGGCAGTTTGCATGTAGGGCATGCTTTGACAAGTGCCATTGAAGATTCCATTACTAGATGGTAAGTTGAATAATTATTCAAACAATTTTTTAAACATTTTTATTTCATTCTTTTCAGTTTATTTGACTGATTTTGGAAATAAAATTTTTATAGTTTGCTATAGAAAATATAGAATGCATTTAAAATCTTGCCACTTGCACAACAAGGTTTGATATATGTTACAATTTTTAAAGACAAAATATATTTTCATTAAGTTTCCTCATTTTTATTTTTATTATTTTTGTTATTAATAATTTTTAATATGCATATTTAAAACAAATAGCTTGAAAAATATAGATATCAGTGCTTTCTGTTGGAAACTTTATTCTTTTGCATATTTTTGTTATTATACTAACTTATTTGTTATATACCTCTGATAAAAGGCACCGAATGAAAGGGAAGATGACTTTGTGGAATCCAGGATGTGATCATGCAGGAATAGCTACACAAGTTGTTGTAGAGAAAAAAATTTGGAAAGAGCAGCAAAAACGCCGCCATGATTTGGGAAGAGAAAAGTTTATTGAAGAAATTTGGAAATGGAAAGAACAGTAAGTTTGAAAGATAAATTAAGTTTTGAGAAATATATTAATTTAATTTTAATATGTTATTAAACTATATAATAGGTATTTATATTATCTCATTATTATATTGTTGTAAAGTTGTTCTATCTCGTATAAATATAATTCAATGATCAAGGCTATAAATTAAAAATGATTTATGCTAATGATTAGCAAAGTTGTAATAATTGAAAAACAGGTTTTCAGTTAAGAATTTTGTATCTTTAGGATAAAATGCTTTTAGATAAATGTATTTAATTATTAAAAAAAATTATTTGACTGTAAAATAAATTTAAGTGTAATATAATTTTTTAATTCATAATGAACTTAACCATTTCATTTATTTTTTTAATTTCAAAGAAAATATTTGTTATTAGCAATTTTCAAAAGATGAATGTAATAAACAAGAAAATAATATTCAGGAATAACATAAAAGGCTGAAATTTCACTTTTAAAAATACTATATTAAAGGCCATTTTTTAAATATTTATTTCATATATGTTCAAAATATTTATGCTATTTTTAGTTCATTATATATTACCAACTGTGCTTTTAATTCTTATTTTAGGAAGGGTGATCGAATTTATGAACAGCTGAGATTATTGGGATGTTCTGTTGATTGGGATCGAGCTACATTTACTATGGATCCAGTAAGCCAAGTCTTATTTTTAACAAAATTTTTATATGATTATTTCTCAGATGATGATTGAAGTGTTTTCTTTAAAAATTTCTTTTTCTGTGTTCGGAAAAGTTTTTTAAGCTTATTACTGTTTTGAACAGAGTTTCTGTAAAAATAGGAAAAATTTTCTTTTAAATTAAAACCTGAATTACATACTAAATTTTAATATACTTGGAAAAATGTATTAAAACTTTGAGAAATGAAATATTAAAGTAATATTGCTTTATTGCACATTTCTTATTAAATAATTCCTTTATTTATTTATGTATTAATACTGTATTCTCATTTATTGAAAATATTAATCATTATTTTTTTTATTATTGAAAAGGAATTTTCTTTATTAATGTATTCTACTGTTTTCAAGTTCATTCTACTGTTAATGTAAAATTGTCTTTAAAATTATTAGATATATAAAAGCTGAAATAAATCATTTTTTGCATGTATGAAATTAGCTTTTTTTTATATAATTTTGTATTTTATAATGTCTTACAAACTTTTTATTGATAAAATATAACATTTGATAAATTTTCTAAAAAAAATCTTCAAAAATGCTTTACGAAATTTTAGATTTGAAAATTCAATTGCTACACAAGATGCTGATGAAGTAATATTGAATTTTAAAGTAATATCTTTAACAATGATGTTTTTTATATATATTATTTAGAAAATGTGTCGTGCTGTAACTGAAGCATTTGTTAGGTTACATGATGATGGCTTAATTTATCGAGCAAATCGCCTAGTGAATTGGTCATGCACTTTAAAATCTGCAATATCTGATATAGAGGTTTGTTTTATTATTCATATTATTAATATCTATTAAAAATGAATAAATTAACTATGAATTAGTTATTAATTAATGAATAATATATTTATTTAATGTTTTTAATTTATTGTGATAATTTATTTCTTCCAAAAAATATATTTTTTAGAAGTATTCTATCATAATTCAATATACTTTTAGTAAATAATATTTTTAAAAATATATATTTCATGTGTAAGTATCTATTTAATGCATTTAATATTTTTTAATTTTGTAGGTGGATAAACTTGAATTACCTGGAAGGACTTTACTTTCTGTGCCAGGTTATAAAGATAAAATTGAATTTGGTGTCTTAGTATCTTTTGCTTATCCTGTTGAAGACTCTGGTAATTTTTATATTTATAGTGTATGATATTGCTTGCATCTAAATTTTTATATCTTTTAATTATTTATTTTACTCCATTGTGATATCTTTTTACATTTTATTTTGTACTTTATATCTCAGTGGCATAATATTTAAAAATGATATAGACCTACTTAAAAATTCCTAGTACATTTTAATCACATTTATATTTTCCTACTATTACTATTTTTTTGTAATAATGATTAATTAGAGCAGAGAATCATAATTCTGACAACAATCAGTAGATGGCAACTGAATATAGAAGTTCAACTTTTAAAAATTAATAATTAAATAAATTAAAAAAAGGGTTCCTTTTTTCTATTTTAAGATATATTTCAGATGTATGAATAAAATTAAAGAATCTTTGATAAATTGATTCTGGATCTGAGAAGTTAAATTCGTGACTAATTGTCTGATGTTAGGTTGATTTTATCTGGTATATATGCTAGTTCTAGTTTTTAGGTAGATATATTTAGAGAATATAATGTATAATATCAAAATACAGTAAATTTCAAGAGAAAAATATTCTCTTGGCCATTAACTTTTATCTATTAAGATATGTTTTTTCACTAGGATTTTTTTTTTTTTTTTTTTTGCTTCTTGAAAGACTTCTTTTTCTCTTTTTTTCTCTGAAAAGCACTTATTAAAAAAATTGTTTTTTGCAGTACAATAAACATAATTTAACTCAATTTATGAAAATATTTTGAATTGAAATGTTTGTGCTAGTAAAAGACAAATTAACTGATATTGAATTATTGCTGGTTTAATAGTTTTCATATAATCATATTGATTAATAGCTTAAGAAGATTACATTACTTCCAGTTTTATATATATATATCACCTTTGGAAATAAAATTGTTACATTTGAATGTCTTAGATGAAGAAATAGTTGTTGCAACTACCAGAATAGAAACAATGTTAGGAGATTCTGCTATTGCTGTTCATCCAAATGATTCCCGCTACAAGCATTTGCACGGAAAATATGTATTGCATCCATTCTGTTCAAGGAGGATGCCCATTGTTTGTGATGAATTTGTTGAAATGGAGTTTGGAACAGGTAATTCTTTCGTGTAATTTAATAATTTGTGGTTATGAATAATGCTATCATTTTTTAAATTCATTTTTCTTTTCCATATAGTTAGTAAACAGAATGTTTTATATACTACATATTCTTTTATTTATTCATTTATTTATAGTTTTACTATTATTGGCAACATTGAGGAATATTCTTCTGTTTTTCTTCTGTGGAAAATCGAAAAACAGTTATTAAAAAAATGATTAACATCCAAGCTTGATTTAATAAACCATATTTTTTTTTAATGAAGAATTCACTCTATCTAAATACTTTTTAATATCTGAATAAATTTTAAAGATTTCTTGAAAACATGTTCTTTAAAAATATGAAATTTTTGAAAATTAGTTTTTATCAGGATGTAAGATATTAACCATTAAATAAACCAAAATTGGTGGGACAATTATTTTTATTATATTTAAATAATTATTTTTAGCTTAATATTTAACTTAAGTTAAAAGTTAAAGCTTAATTATTTTTAACTTAATATTTAACTTAATATTTTTTAATATTTCTTGCAAAACAAATATTGAAAACTCTAGTCTTCTTTAAACTAAAGATTTTTGATATTTTATGCAATTTGCTGAATTTTTGTATATATTTTTGAGTTTTTTTCCAAATAATATATTGATTAAAACTTTTCAACAGATTTAGGTTATAGACCTTTATTAATTTATATTGATAAGTTTCTGATAGTGTGCATCTTGGTCCCAAATGGAATGGATTCCAAAAATCTAAATCTACTGCTGGTTACAAAATGATATTAACATATGCTTATATTTAATTCTTAATTATGGAAATAAATAAAGAAAATTCAAATTTTATTGAAATTTGTCTTCTATCTTTGTTCAAATAATTTATGACCCCATGAAGTTGAATTCTTTTCTTTTCAAAGCAGAAACGGGGTACAAATGAAAAAAGTTTTAAAAAGATTGCCCAATTCTTCATCACTACCAATTGTGATATGATTGTAACTAAAGTACAGAATGGTTATTATGTTGCATATGAGGAACTATTTATTCAAAGTGCATAAATGATCATAAAAAAATTAAAATTTTAATATCCCACCTACATTTTTTCTGATAATGATAACAAATTCACAACTAGACAACTTTAATACTTTTTCAATTTGCATCTATGTTTATGCAATCTGTCTATGTTTTAACAGGTGCTGTAAAGATTACTCCTGCTCATGATCCAAATGATTATGAAGTTGGTATGAGGCATAAACTACCTTTTATTAATATTCTTAATGATGATGGAACTTTAAATGACAACTGTGCTGAATTTTCTGTGAGTAAATTATTCTTGTGATCTCTTTTAAATTAAAAATAGTTTTTATATTTCTGAAAGAAACATAAACATTTTGAGATACTGAATTTCTAATGTCTAATTTAACAATTTTTCATTTAATCAAGACATGAAAATTTAAGTCATATTTCTCATTTATATTTATTTATCATAGGAAATTTTTATTGTATGATTTTCTATTTACTTTGAATTTCTTTTTTATTGAAAAACATTTTTAATATTATTTTTTAATTGGTCTTTTATTAGTTTGCTTTTATAATAGCTTCTTTATTAATAAGATAATTGGCAATATTTCAGAATTTATTGTTTAATTTATTTTATATCTGTGAATTATATCTTTTTTTAATAATAAAGTTCAGTAACAATTTAAATACAGTAATTTATTTATACAGCTTATATCATGTACTGTTTAATTAAAAATAAAAGAATTAAAAAAATTTTAAAAATTGAAATGCTATTGTTAACTATCTACATTTGCAATCTTAACATAGTATATGAATTAAGCAATTGAAAAATAATTTAGTTTCTTATTTGAAAGTAACAATTCTTTATTTTGTGACAGATTTAATTATATTTTTCAAATTTCTGACAGATTTGACAGCTTTTTGTTTTATTTAGCTCTCCAAAATTGACAGTAGTAATTATAATTAAGATTATTTTCTTAAGATATTTTATTGATTTAAATCTGGAATAAATAATAAATGAAGAAAGAAGCATGTGTTGTGCTGTTTTAGAACTTAATAAAATTTTTATATCTGATATATGATGCTACAGCAATTCTAAATATTGTTATTGTAAATTTTAGAGAAAAATTGATTTAATTTATTAGTTACTTATTTTTTTATGTATCTTCTTATGCTTAAGAATTAATGCTCATATATCATTATAAGCTTTTGTAAAACATGTATTAGTTCCCCTTCTGCTCTCTACCTCTATGAGCATAATATTTATTATCATGTAGGGCATGAAAAGATTTGAAGGTCGCGTTAATGTCTTAGCTGCATTGAAAGAAAAGAATTTGTACAGAGATACTAAAGACAATCCTATGGTGGTTCCTGTATGCAGGCAAGTGAAATATTGAAAATAATTTTTTATTTATGAATTTTTCATTTTTTTTGACATTCTACATCAAATTAATATGCAGTTTAGATATTTTTCTCATTGCCTTTAATTAATTCATAAGAGTTTATAACTTGTTTGTTATAAACAAATGAAAATGTATTAAAAACATACATTTCCTTTTATCATTCTATATTATTTAATGTTGGAAATTTATTATTTCTAATTTCAGTCGCTCTAAAGACATTGTAGAACCCATGCTTAAAGTTCAGTGGTATGTGAAATGTAAAGGAATGGCACAAAAAGCTATGGAAGTTTGTATTTTTCTAAGTATTTTATTTATGAATAGTTTCCAACTTATTAAAATAAAAAAAATTCTATGATTCAATAAAATATATTTCATTTTTATAGGCCGTAAATAACGGGGATTTGAAAATTCTTCCTGATGTTCATATTAAAATATGGAATCGATGGTTGGAAAATATTCGGTAAGTTTTTATTTTTTGTTTAATGTAGTGTTAAAAGGCTAGTTTTCAATATTAGATCATATACAGTTATAGCTTTTTTAAAAAATATTTTCTGATCTTTTTTTTATTTTTTATAATTTAATATAGAGATTGGTGTGTTTCAAGGCAGCTGTGGTGGGGACATAGAATTCCTGCTTATTATGTAACTGTTAAAGGTAGAACAGAAGCTGGTGATGCTGTACGTTTTATTAATTTAGTTTTATTTAAATGCTTTTAGTTTGTTAAGCTTTATTAATTTATTTCTTTGCATATAGGTGTGAAATAAAAAACTGCTATCATTCAATAAATAAAAGAAAAATAATATTGTTAAAAATATCATTTTTCAGAACAGATTGTATCAGGATTTATTTCTTAGAGATTGCAAATCTGTGCATAATATATAGATATAGGATATCTAATTTTATTTATATTCATTTTAAAATTTTTATAATTGTTATTTATGAATTTATTTGACTTTGTTTTACTTTATTTTATATGAAGTTTAGTGTTACATTTTAAATATTTGATCTTTTTGTATTATTTTTTTCCAGTGATATATTTATTCTGTCTAATTGATTGATTTGTTTTAAAGGTACTGAATTTTTTGATATATAGAAGTATTTGAATCATTTTTTAAATGAATTCAATAAATTTATTTCTTTATATGATAAAAATAAATGGAATTCACTGAAATAGAAGTAATAGAATAAGTTTCAAAATATAAAGCTTTGTTTTTTTTAAATCGATTTTATTAATAAATAAATTTAACCTTTTTTTCTTTTTTTTTTTTAATCATGCTCATAGGAATTAGAATGATACATGAACTTTAATGATATTGTTGAGTCTACTCAATTTTTGATGCTATTGTTTATATGAGACTTTTATTCTCCTTCTTATTTTTATTGTTGTTGGAAATATATAGTTTTCAATGGCATTTGAAAATTTGTTTTTTTATGCAGGAAAGTGAAAATGAGCGCTGGGTCAGTGGTAGAACTGAAGATGAAGCTCACCTAAAAGCTGCTAAAAAATTTAATGTCTCTGTTGAAGATATTAGCTTAAAGCAAGGTCAAGAAAATTATAACAAAATATTTAAAAGTAAAGAGTTTTATTTTGTATGTAAAATTAAAAGTTTGTATTTAAAATTTTTGATTCATATGTTTTAGATGAAGATGTTTTGGATACATGGTTTTCATCTGGTCTTTTCCCCTTCTCTATATTTGGCTGGCCTGATGAAGTAAATTTTGAATTATGATTCTTTCATTTGATTAATTCTATGTATCTTTGTAATTTGTAAGCTCATAGGCATTTTTGTTTATAGTGTAATCATGCATGAAATAATGTCATTTGTTTCTTGAACTAAAATAAAATGATAATACAAAAGTTGTAAAATTACCAGATAGACAGTTTCTATTAATTCATAATCGATATAAAATGTTTTAATGAATACTATGGTAATATGAAAATTGTGACTTTATTACAATATCAGCACATATGAGTTTAATTTCAAAATTTAAATTGAAATGCAATCAAGTTAAAATTTGATTATATTAGGGATTTTTTTGAGAAATACTTTTTCTTCTCATGAAATTTGTCAGAGAATATGTCAGCTCAAGTCACTTGATAATTCTTGCTTAGAAATAAATTTGCATTATTGTTAGAAGGTTAATTTCTTCTCAATTTTTTTAATGTTTTCAACCATTGATAGTGAAATTAAATGTGAATAGTGACTGAATGATTATTTATACCAGTGTTACAAAATAATTCTCCTTTAAACATTTCAGCAAGATAGTGCTTGTCTTATATACATGCTTTTTAGCTGCTGGATATTGGGATATGTGAAAAATTATTAATCACTGTTTTTCAACTTTTTTCTGAACAAATGATATATGTCTGGTTATTCAAGTGCAACATTTACAGAATATCCTTCCATAAAATCCTTAGTACATTTTCATTTAATCTTGTCTGTATTAAAGATAGTAATGATTCATTTAATCATTAATCTAAACAATTTTCATGTGCATTATATAATTATGTATATTTTGTACATAGTAATATGTATTTTTACTGCATAATATAATTATGTATATAAAAATATTGAATAGAGGAAAAAAAATTGCTTTATTTTGTATTACTAGCATTTTAGACTAAGCAATGGTAAATAATAAAGTTCAAATCATAATTAGAAATTTTGTTTTGTTATTTTAGACCAAAGATCTGAAAGCTTTTTATCCTGGTACACTTTTAGAAACTGGACATGATATCCTGTTTTTTTGGGTAGCTCGTATGGTGATGCTTGGACTTCAGCTTATGGGGAAGCTGCCATTCAAAGAAGTAAATATTATTATATTTGTAAACTACTACAAGGATTTCTTAAAATGGTAGGATTTATTTGATTTTGTTTATCGCTTTGTAAGTAATAATTGTTTTGTTTTTTTGCATCATTTTATAGGTATTTTTACATTCCATTGTGAGAGATGCTCATGGTAGAAAAATGAGCAAATCTTTGGGCAATGTTATTGATCCCATTGATATGATAAATGGAATTTCCTTAGAGGTTGGTATAAATATTTATCTAATTCCATGTATTTTAGAGCATAATTTAAAAGTTCTATTTAAACATGAATTAACAGTAAATAAATTCTTAAAATTAGCATGTGTGTATGTGCATGTGTGCTATGGTTAAAGTATGAAATCCATTATTTTGTAGAATGTGATCAGTTATTTCAGAAAATAACTGGAAATTCTATGAATTATGCATTTGAATGAGAATGTATGAATTATGCATTTGTGTGTGTGTGTGATTGTTTTGCTATGAGAAAGTTGAGTCTCGTGTTGTTTGTTATATGGTTTAGATAAAAATTTGTTGTATATGTAAATAAAATTGTATTCCTGTCAGTATAAATTAA
The DNA here is from genome assembly GCF_947563725.1 of Argiope bruennichi. Taxonomy (NCBI): domain Eukaryota; kingdom Metazoa; phylum Arthropoda; class Arachnida; order Araneae; family Araneidae; genus Argiope; species Argiope bruennichi. The sequence goes on along the minus strand of NC_079159.1, from coordinate 56,575,829 downwards.
ACTTTGTCTTCAAAATTATGCAACAATTATTTAAAATTTAGAAATATTTTATAAATTTGGTTTTTTTTATGTTGAATTTTAATAATGAATGCCATATTTACTTCTATTTATGTATTAATTAGGCTTTACATGCATCTCTATTGGAATCTAATCTTGACCCAAAAGAAATTGAGAAGGCTAAACAAGGTCAAAAAGCAGATTTTCCTAGTGGAATTCCTGAATGTGGAACAGATGCATTACGTTTTGCTCTATGTGCTTACACTGCTCAAGGTAATTTCTTTTTTTAAAGAGGAAAATATTTTGTTCTCAAGTATTGTTTTTATTTTATATAAAAGAAATATTAAAGCTTTAAAAGTCTGATGCAAGTGAAAAAAACATAATTAAAAAAATAAATAATAATGAACTTACATTTTTGAAATGATTTTATAGATAAAGCTATGGGATTTGAATCAGAAAACAAACAATAGTTATAATATTGCATTTTATTTTTAAAATCATTTTTATTTCAAAATTCTCACAATGCCACTTGTGCTACTAAAATATCCTGCGATATGTTTCATATTCAAGATATATGATTGTTGCAATTTAATTGCACAACTTCTTTTTAGAAATTTATCATGGATTAATATAATTTCTCTTTTTTGCAATTTATTGGATTAAATTATTTACTTTTGTTCTTCTATTTCTTATTAATTTCTATCATATATTATTTTTACTTAAAATGAAACATGGATTTTGTCATTAATCTCATATATATAAATATTTTTTATATATTTTAGGTCGTGATATAAATCTAGATATAAATCGTGTTGAAGGTTATAGACACTTCTGTAACAAACTGTGGAATGCTACTAAGTTTGCTCTTATGTATCTTGGTTCAGATTTTAAACCTAAGGCTGAGTTTCAGGTATAATATATTTTCTACTTTTTAAGAATTATTTTCTGTACATGTTAAAGCAACAGTAAGTAATTATTGTATTATTTATACGTTTAGTGTTTTTATGCTTAATAGTTTTTTTCTTTTCTTCTTATTTCACATTTCCAAACAGATGATTTAAAATTTATGTTATGTCATTCATTTCTTTCCTGTTTGCTTCTTTTTTTAGTTAAGTGGTCATGAAAGCAAAATGGATCTGTGGATTTTGAGTCGCTTATCTTGTGCTGTAGAAGCTTGTAATACTGGATTTGAAACTTATGATTTCCCTGCTGCAACAACAGCTTGTTATGCATTTTGGCTTTATGACTTATGTGATGTTTATTTGGTAATAATTTTTACTTTTTAGTGTATATTTGTTTTTGGAATCTTAGGATATTTTTGACGGTTAAACACTAGTAACACTTCTTATGACTTACAGTGATATTAAATGTTATCTTCTGCATAATTATTATATTAGATATTTTTTAAATATAGGAATCACTGAAGCCTGTCTTCCTATCTGGAAATGAACTGTCTATTGCAACTGCGAAGGAAATGCTTTATACATGTTTAGATTTAGGACTAAGACTTCTAAGTCCATTCATGCCATTTGTAACTGAAGAATTATTCCAAAGATTACCAAGAAGGCAAAGTGATTCTGTTATAAGTATCACTATTGCTCAATATCCAGTCCCTGAAAAGGTTGGTCCTTTGGATTTAATATTAGACTATTAAGAATATTTGTATCTAATTACATAAACTCTCTTTCTAGGTATTGGTGAAAAAGCAAAGTAGGTTGACTTTATTTGTAAAACCAAATAAAGTTTAAATTTCTACTTATATTTTTTAAAAAGGCATTTGAAAGCCAGAGAATTATTAAATAAATACAATTTCTAAAGTCAAAGATATGAAGTAGATTATCAGCATTTACAAAATTAAATACTGTATGAAAAATATGACTGAAAAATATGTCACAAAGAAAAATGAAGAATACTAAATCAATAATATCTGGAATTTTTATTTATTTAGTTTTAATCTATCAAATGCATTTTTTTTATTTCCAAAATCTGTCAAATTAGTTGTTAACAAATATTTAAAATATTAATGCTGTTTGATGATAATCTGAGTTTTAATCTAATAGCAAATGTGATGTTTAATTGCAAAGCCAATAATCCGTTTTACAAAATATTATTTGAGTTTTAAAGTTGATATATATATTTAACTTGAAAAATATTTCAACAATTTATCATTTCAAAGAACCATTTAAATATTAGCATTTCAGAAATGTCACTCTTATTGGTATAAAAAGTTGTTTTGAAGGACTTGTGATAATTTTGTTGCTCTGATTCTTTAAAGCTTTGTTTAGGGTTGCAGTTAACCAAAAGTTTTACCGATTCACAAGTAATGAGATATAATTTTTATGTGACCTTAAATCATTTTCTATTTATCTGAATCTATTTATCCTGAAATGACCTTTTAAAACTTTTTATGATATTGTATTTCTAAGAGTTGTTTTTAATTATTATCATTATTCTTTGTAGTATTCTTGGAAAAATAATGATTTAGAGAAAGCAGTTTCATTCGCCTTAAATATCATTCACAAAGTCAGATCTTTGAGATCCGATTATAATTTGGCAAAGAATGAAAAACTTGATTGTAAGTATCACAAATTAAATGATAAATCTTTTTGTTTTTTTATAGTATTTTAGACATGTTTTATTTTTGAATTTAGCATTTTGTTTTGATTCAAACATCACATGAAAATTCTTATTATATTTTGATTATCAATTCAAGTTTATATCAATTTTATTATGCCAAACAAAATGTAAGACTCTTTTTATTAACGCAATTTTTTTCATTTTTATGTGCTTATAAATTGTTTTTATATTTTTTAAAAATTCAAAAATAAAATTCCTTTTTAAGACACTAAAATTTATTTTCTTCTTTCATCACTTGTCTTATACAATAATTTTGTTTTATTTACTTCTATATCTTAATTAACTTTGATTCTTTATTTTATTTTGATTAATTTCAGCTTATGTGCTAAAAGTTACTATCATTTTTCTCTCTTATCATTTAGCAAAATATAATTTTGCTTACAATTATAAATACTGCATATGTGAACTATTTCAAAAACAATGTTAATTTGTTTATTCTCATGATTTATTAGGTTTTGCATGAAAGAAAAAAAGAGTAATTAATTCCAACATTCCATGCTTTATTTATTCTTGATACGTAAGACTTGAACTAATGTGGGACCTTCTTTTTTGATTTACTGCTTATTAAAATTGTTAAAAATAAAAATGCATTATAGTTTTAATAATAGACTACATCTATTCTAAAATTCAACCATTAAATATAATTCAGTTTTTCAGTTCTAGAATCAATTATATCATCAGTTGTTATCATTAAATAAATCATTAAAATAAATCAACATATTTCTGGTCACTCTTAATTCATAACGTTTTAACAAATCACTATTATAATTCAGTGATATCTTTCTATTTAAATGTATTTCCTCTGCAAATAGTGTTAATTCTGATTTATTTTTAGTATTTTTGAAATGTGATGATGAAGAAACAAAATCTCAACTTTCTGGTCTACATGAAACAATCTTAACTTTATCTTCATCGGCTACAATAAAAATTATTGATTCTGAAGGAATTCCACCAGGATGTGCAATTACAACAATATCAGAAAATTGTGAAGCCTACTTGCTTTTAAAGGTTTGCTATGTTTGTATTTCTTTTTTGAAATTTGATTTTCTTCTTTTGTTGCTATAGTATTAAAAAAATGTTTTTATGTAAATTGGATATATTCAGTATGGATCAATGGCATTTTGCTCTTAAAGATTTTGAAATTGCAGAAATATTATTACTTTCATAAAATCACTTAAAATTTGTTATCAAAGTATGATTTTCACATTAATTTTCTGCTATTAAATCATTAAAATATACTTTTGAAATACTTTTAACTTTTTAGATATTTTACATTGATATAAAACATATTTTATAATTAGAATGAAATTGATGATAAATAGGTAGAGGCATAAACTTTGTTCAAAATAAGAAAATTAAAAGTTTTAGTCTTAATAAATATTATGATTTCATGAGTTACAGATTTTCTTATCTCAAAACTATATACCATACATCATAATTTGTATGCCTGGATGTTAATAACGAGAAATAAGTATGTTATGAATCATTATTATTAATGATATCTATAAACTATCTGTGGAGATAATTTATATTTGAGAAAAATATGATGTGAAAATTGTTGTTTATGTAAGAGAATATTAAAATTCTTTCCATTTAATTTCCCTAAGTTACTGACAGTTTTTTTTTTTTTTTTTTGAAATTTTTATTAAAATTCTTTTGTTCTCTTAAATTAAAAAAATGCTTCTATTTTTCACCAAATTAAATTTGCAATTTAATCAGAAAGGCATTAAAGAACATGGGTATCAGTGTTCGATTATAATGGCTATAATTTTGAATATATGTGTATTTTTTAATTCAAATTGTACCTCTTTTATTGAAGTAAAGAAATTAAACTTTTATTATTTTATTTTATAAAGGGTCATATTGATATAAGCAAGGAAATATCTCGATTAGAGCAGAAAAAGGAGAAATTAGATTCTCAGATTTCTAAACTGAAGCAAGCTACTGAAGTACCAGATTATGAAAGTAAAGTGCCAGCTGCTGTCAGAGAATCTCACATAGAAAAGGTAAGAAAAGGAATGAGAACTAGAATTTTGTATCTGTTATTTTAATTTTACATATTTTAGTCCTGCCTAAACTTGCATCCTTACAGTCATTGATTTTTCAAGAATAATATTTTAATTAAGTAAGAATAATATTGAATTCAAAATTTTAATTTAATGAGCAAAATTGCATGTATACAAGGTTTTATGGATTTGATGTGCATCTTCCTTTTTATGCATGGCAGGAATGAGATCAATGGCTTAATTGTTAAAAAAGTCACTATTTGATAATTTTGAAAAATATGTTCAAGATGTATATGTTAATTATATATGGAAATATATGTTAATTATTTAAATTAATTATATATGTTAATTATTTAAATGGCCATTTATCTTGTTTTTGTTATCTAAGTTTGTTTTAATTTCACTACATTATTTTTTAAAAAGCTGGAATTAACAAGATAAAATTATAATTGAAACTAATTATTTAATCATTTGTGAATGTGAATCTATATTTTGATGGGTAAATGGAATTATTCAAAATCAATTCTTGTATAGAATGCAATGTTTTTTTTTGTTTTTTTTTAGATATTTAGTTTTTTTGTTAAGATTTGCTGTGCTGTGCATTAACATCATTGTAACTTATTAGAAAATTGCTCTAAGAAAAAGAAAAAAAACTGAAGAAGATGAATTTTTTTTCTGAAATATGCAACATGATAATGCTTCAAGTGTGATTCATCTGTCTTTATTTTATTTTAAAATTGTAAATGGCAATGCACATACAAAATATATATTATTTCAGTGCTCATGAGTATAAATCCAATACCTAAAATGGAAGATATTGTAAAATATACTTGCATATATTTTTAAAATTAGAGAAAAATTCCATAGAAATAAATTTATCATTGTAAAGCTTATTATTGTTCTTTTAATTTTAAAATGATATAAAAAGTTTTTGTGCAGTAATATGCTCAGAAGTTAGATTGAACAGTATTAATATTTAGTTAATTTTTAATTAAAATTTGGGAAAGTTGTTTCTTAATGAACATTTAGTTGCTTTAGATGGTATTTACCATCTAAAAAATAACTACACGATATCTTTAGGTTCTGCATTCTTTCTGCTATATAAAGCATTTTGAATAATAACTTTTTTTTTTTATTGCACAATTTACAAATAGTATTCCAACTTACAGTTTTATTGACTTCATATTGATTATTGATTTGCTATGTGTGCAATTTGTTAAAAATAAATAAATAAATAAAAGGGTAAACTATATATAAAAAAGGTTAGTTTTAATCAAAGGAATTAAACATTTAAAAAAAATATCATGGCAAGAATATCTGCCCCCCCCCCTTTTTTTTTGCTCATCTGTTTTTGATCCATATTTTTTTTTATTTCTATGTATACATGAAATAATGTTATGTATAAGAATTGGAGGGGGAGGGGGGGGGATTTTCATGATTTCAAAATCACAGTTACTTTTTTATTTATATTATCTATCTTATAAAATTTATACTATCCTGCATATTTTTAGATTAGTTTAATATTTAATACTTCTGTTGCAATCACAAAAAATAATATAATAAATACTGGATTACTCATATATTTTTAAAATGTTTATTTCTTTTCTGTGGTGTTGTATTCATCCTATAGGAAATTTTATAGATCAAATTTCTTTTCATTTAATAGTTTTCATTGGAAACTAATTTATGTGGCATGTTTTATGCATTTACAAATGTTTGGATGTACATCTAAATATGATTTGTTATTTGCATTTGAAAACATAATAAAATATGAAAATCTAAGTACTTACTAAATGACTGTTAAACTTATGAAGCTATTTTGAAATTTCTTCGTATTTTTTTACTATTTCCTGAAATAATTTGTGTCCTTATATATGAATATACTTGATACCATTAAGCATTGGTCACACATTTTTTTTCTTTTTTTTCATTCTCATAGATTACATTGACAGAAGGAGAGCTCAACAAGGTGATACAAGCTATTGAAACTTTACAAGTCATGGACTCTTAATTCAAGAAATTAATAACAAATATAAAAAACTTTGCATTCCTCAATAAATTATTTATTGAATCATATATTGCTTTGGCTTAAAAATTGTATTATTATTATTAATTTAAAAGAAAATATACAAAGGTAGATAATGTAAATATAACAATGTACCTTATTAAATAGGAGAATATTTTATTTGAGAAAATATTTAAATATAATCATTTACTTTATCCAAGTTCTTGCTTTAAAAATTAAAAAAAAAATAAAAATACATGAATTTCTATATTTTAAAGAATTAAGAGATTGTTTACCAGAAGCAGAAGAATCACATATAATATATCACTGACATGAAGATGTTTATTTATATTAGAATAGTTGTGCATGAAATTTTGCTTTTTTTAGAGAGATATACTGATTTACTGTAAAACCCTCTATTGTGAGGAAATATAGATTTAAATTTATCTTATATGATATAATTCTTTTGAACAACTGTTTGAATCTTTAAAATTTGATGTCTCAATTAATTTTTTAAGCATGAAAAATACAGTGCTTTTATTTGGCAGTTACAATTCTTCAGAGCATTCTATTAAATAATTTTTTCAACATAAAATAATTAACATATTATTATGTATTGACTCTTATCTAATTTTAAAAATAAATCCTATAGTATCTATTTGAAATGCACACTGCATAAATAAAACATTTCTTACTATTTTGTCAACAAAAAAAAAGCAAAGTCTTTATTCTTTGAAATCATGTTTCCATTATCTCTATTTTTTAAACCTAGCAAAGAAATGAAATAATAAAAATATTTATTTATAATAAATGTCTTTGAGTTTTTTTTTTTTTTTTCTTCTTAATTGCTTTTGGAGAGCTGGTACTTGCACCTCATTTGGATTTTTTCAAGTGAGGCTCATTTAAATACAAATTCCACATGGAAAGTAGAAAATTTTAGATATTACTTTTCAAGTTTAGTAATTTTATTTGATGGTGTAAAAATAATATTTTATTGCTTATATTTACCATTAAGAAAAAGAACTGAAGTTTTTTTTAGGTTTCTATCCTGATTAATCTTGTGCTTAGGTATTTGTTAATACATTTCTGAAGTAAAATAAAAAACTAATGGATTTATACCTTTATTGCATCGAAAACTGAGATTGATGTCTGTGAAAACTTAGATTTACTTTTGTTAATTGGATGTATGTGTTGAAATTAATGCTTATTACAGCTCAAATACTGTTTCCTTAATCCAAATTATGATTTATATATTCAGAATTTGAACTTAAAAAAAGGGAGGAGACAAAATTTGTATTAAAAAAAGTAAAAGTCCTGTACTAAGTTTTTAGATCAGTTGATGGGAGAAATACTAACTATATTTCTCTTACCTGTTTATGATCTTTTTAAATAAATGAACAATACAGTAATTAAAAAAATTATTTTTAGAGAGACAAGTATGTTTTGTTTTACATAGATGCCACAGAAAAGGATGTAGATAAAATTTATGTATTATTGTATTAAGTTTTTAGATCAGTTGAATATTGAAAACAAACCCTTATTATTGTTAATGAAGCTTTAAATACAAAATTCTTGGCTAAGAATGATCTGCATAAACAAGTTTTACTTTTCCTGTAGTATTTTTTTAAAACTTTAATTTATTATTATTATTAATTAATTACTAGTGTTTCCAAACCTCATGTAAGAAAAGCAACTGAGCTTTAAATATTTTCTATCAAGCATGATCTTCATATTTATATATTTTATTGTAATAAGTGGGAAAGTAAAAGCCTAGAGGAAAACTGTTGAAAGAATAAATTTTTTAAATATAATTTTGTAAGATATTGAAAAAATTAAAATTTTTGGAAGAAATATATAATTGAAGTCATAATTTCAACATTCATTTATAAACTACTCTGAAAGTTTTAAAATTAATTAGTTTCAAAACACATAGTAATTAAAAGTATTTCAAAGAAATTTTTATGAGGTTATGATATTTTTGCCTTTTGGAACCGAATCTTTATATCGTATATCCATTTTTTTTATAGTTTTGAGTAAATTTGAAAGTCTTATTGTCAGCTATTACTTACCATGTATAATATTTGAATTGTGATTTTCCATTATTACAGTAATTGTAGATTTATATACAAGACTATACAAATAAAATCAAGTATAAATACCAAAACTTGACATAATATTTGTGCACTAAATCAATGGTTGATTTACAAATGAAAATTTAAGATTCATTTGATCCAAAGGATTAAAAATATTTAAATAACAACCTCAATCTTTTTGTCAGCTTTATTTTTAAATTTTAGGAAGTGTTGTCTTCCCTATTTAAAATGTTCAAATATTTAAGTAACTTTTAAGCACAAGCAAATACAATGGAACCTCACTTAGGGATCATATTTCTTGACTGAATCTTGCTGATAATGTAGAAAAATCTTATTTTCATGTAAGCAAACTAGTTTTGTAAAAACATTCATTAAATCATGGGAGAATTTACTTTTTAAATAGGAATAGATAGGTTGTCAATGGAAAAAAAAAAAAAAAAAAATCGTGGCGTAACGATGGGGAAGCAAGTGGAGTGTAGATACCCATGGTGCCGATGTAACTCATACTCTTGATTTTTTTTTTTTTGAAAGAAAAAAATATGAACTAGTGGCGAAAAAAATAAAGCCATATCTTTGTTAAGTCCCTGATAATTATAAACCCTGATATATAAAATAATTATAAACTTGACTGTATTTAACCTTTACCATTTTGAAATGGTTCTGCTTCCCCAGCAATAAATTATAATGCAATGCAAATCAGACTGAAAATACAAACAAAAATTGTAAGCCTTGACTACATTTCCTTTGCTAATATTACTTCATAAAATTATTTCTCACCACGAATCCATTTCCGACCAAGCCCTTGTAAACGCAACAATCTCATGCTGAGTAGAAGTGTACGATACTGTTGCAATTGGCGATAAACGAGGACCGAACTCATAACCTTATGGCTCGTAGCCGCGTAGCATGACCACAAGACAAAAGTAATTACTCATGTCTCGTAGCTGTTATCTGGCTTATAAAGCTTCACCACATTAACGGCAAAGAGTTTTTTTTTTTTAATGTGTGTGTATGTTATAATTTGCTACTCATCTGCTGCAGTATGCTTCATACCCGGATCAAATTAAAACAGCCCACAAGTTTTGAATAACTATTGCTGATCTAAACTCAAACTTAGGTGTGTGTTTTTTTAATTGTATTACCGCATTTTCACAAAATTGGTACCAATAGAAACGGATTAAAGGAAGAGGTTTGTTAAGATAGTAATTAACTCAGTTAATCAGTTTGATTACTTTGAAATTTTTTAATTACATTTATCATTTTTTTACTGGTTTGATTTGTTATATTGAAATTAATCTCAATAAAATTTTACGAAATTGACGATTTTGATTGTGATAGCGGTAATAAATAATAAAATTAAAGGTGTTCCGCGCTTTTTTTTTTTTTTTTTGACGACTGTACGAATGAATAATTAAGCTATAAAAAAAGTAGTTAAATCATGAAACCGGAAATATTTTCCAAAAAATCTCACAATTAGTCCCAGTCACCCCTTCTCAAATTATAAATTTAAATACTTCATTAAAAAGTCCCAACATCTTTTAATGAAATATTTACTTAACTCACTATTTAAAGGTTTGAGTTATCAACGCCGCAATCGGCGAAAATGTATAGTACCATAAACAATGGTATAGCTTTTAAAATAGCAATTATATATTTATCAAAATTTGAACTTTAAAACTATTTTTCTGTGGAAGACAATAAGATCATATTAAACAATATTTAATTGAAATTTTCAGCAACTATTAATCTCCACAAACCAACTGGTCGCTAAAGGCGATTAATTAGGAATAAAATTATATTTGTTTAAATACTGACAAATTGCTAACTGCATTTTGTAACATTCATCCGATTTTCTAACATCTGCCTATTTGTGGATAGTATAGCATGTAAGCGATATGTTAGAAGCCAAGAACAGAAATTATATATTTAAGAATCTTCAAATTTAACATCCGATTCGAAAAGATCTATGATCTTCATATCAGAAGGTAGGTTATATGCATTTTTACAAAGAATAATAAAAAGACAAGACGTTTCAAAAATTAACATTTAATGTACACTTAGAATACATTTTTCACACACAACATCGATTTGATAGAACTATTCTAAGGCACTTTGCATTAAATGCAACTTGATATTCTATGAATAATTGATATAAAAATTTTGTTTAGTCAAATAAAATAGACATCTCTTGTGCACCATGGAATGAAAATCTTGTTAAAACGATATTTTACAAACAATCTCATAAAAATTAGTTTTGTACTGTTATTTTGATATAAAAACAGGAAAAAAGAGTTCATTAACTATCGATTTAAACTTTGTTCAAAAATTTTTTCATAAAATAGGAATTCATACTTTTTTTTCTGATGAAACGTGTTATACAAACACTTGGCAGTGACACACTTTTAAAAACACTGTTCAAAACATTAAACCTGTTAACATTCAGATAATACAAATACGTTCTACGATCTAAATATTTCAGATTTACAGCAGAAAAGAATTATGGAATATCATTTTCAAATTATATATAAACGTTTACAAATATTTTTTACTCCTTGAGGCAGATAGTACGAATCATAACATCTGCTACAGCGTATGGATCGCAGTTAGAAGATGGTCGTCGATCTTCCAAATAACCCATCTTCTTTTCAGCCACTTGGCGAGGGATGCGAATACTGGCTCCTCTGTTGGCGACACCGGCCGAGAAATCGTGAATACTGGAGGTTTCGTGCAGACCAGTCAATCTCCTTTCATTGTCCTTACCTTGCTTAGGATCATAGGCTTGAATGTGACGAATATGTTGCTTGGAAAGTCTTTCGATGGCTTCTTCGATATACCTTTAGAAGAAAATCATTGACGTTAAAGTTTAGACTGCGAATTTCATTACTTACAAATAAAATGAAACTCATTTAAAAAGAAGTGTAATCTTAATTAACCTTCTAGACTTAATATAATTGTTTTTGTATAACATGCATCTTTAACAGACAAAATTTGTCCCCCTTTTTTTAAAAATTAATAAATCTTGCAAGTTATTATAGCTAACAAATTTGTTAGCTATAATAACTAATATACCCAGCAGGAAGAACAATTAAACATTTATTTGTACAGTAAGAAATAAACATTGAATAATAAAGAGTTAAACAATCAATCCCCCCTTTTTTTGCTGTTAATTTTTATACACATTTAACGAATGCTACGTGATACTACGCAAGATTTGTTGAATATTACAATGAGAAGCAAGCTTTTCCGAGTAAGATTTGAGCAAGACCAAGCACGATAAAACCATGCCAATCCTTCTAAAGTCCGCCATTTTGGATGTCTATAAAAAATTGCTACAAATAACTTATAGGGTTGCAATCAAAACTGACAATGCTACATTTGACGAGGAATAGCCTCCTGAATTAATTCAACTTTGGCGATCGGACAATCTTAAATCTAATCGTTTTCCATAACTTTGCTGTAACATCTTTCCAAAACAATATTTAATTTTAATATTTTAATTTGCCTCTTCATTTTATCATTCATTAATAATTTCGTAAAAATCATTTGTAGAAATAAATTTTGAGAAGCGCTTATAGATCCACGATACAACATTTTAGAATGTCTTAAACTGAGACTAACGTTGTCCAATATCAAAAAAATATCCGATTAGCATGACATGCTACAAAGAATGGAATTCAAATACTTGAAGACAAATTCATTCTACGATCAACTTGCACGATCATTCAATCACCGGAAATATATATTTCTATTTGTGAAGTACTATATGCCACTCAAGTGTTGACAGATATGAAAACAATGATAATAAATAGTAGCCAGATAGAGATTTATCAAGCATATGTTACATTAAAACAGTCTATAAATTAGCTCTGTTTTTATATTTGTAGAATGTAATTAAAATACATTGTCAGTTTGTACAAATCATTTAGTTACATTATTAGGCTTAACTCTATGGCTTACAATGGGAAATATGATTCGAATACCGTATAATAAAATTATAGATGCTGAAAACTAATGAAATCATAACAATAATTTAAATATTTAACTCTTTCAAGAATGATGGTTTATTTCCTGAGCCACTTATATCCAAGTATTAATAGTTGGATTTAATTAAACCACCATACTTGAAAGAGCTAACACTGAAACATCTCAGGTGCCACTTACTTCAGACCACCAGCTTCTCTCATTTCCTTAGTACTGAAGTTAGTATGAGCTCCAGCTCCGTTCCAGTTTCCAGGCATGGGTTTGGGATCGAAAGACACCACAACTCCAAACTCTTCAGCCACCTGGTGAAGAATGAACCTGGACATCCACACTTCGTCCCCAATGGACACTCCCTCACAAGGACCAACCTGGAACTCCCACTACAGGAAGATAAAACGTTTAATCGAATAAAATTATTTTGCAAACGATAACTCAATGAAAAATAGAATTTTTATTCAAAATTTTTTTTTTTTTTTTGAAAAATTAAGTATTTCTGGGGAAAAAATCTTGCGAATTATATGACTAACTTTATATAAAATACAATTTCAAGAAATACTGAAAAGAAAAATTTTTAGATGTAAAGTATTTTTTTCAAAACCTTGACTAAACAAATTTTGTTTAATAAAAGAAACAATCAAAAGCATAATTTCTATTGGTATACAACATTTATTGACATTTTATAACCCGAGGACTTTCCATTCAAAAATTGTAAATGTTGAATTTCCATATCCGGCTTTTGGTTTATTTCAGTTCAGGATTCCATTTTATAAACTTCAACTAAACGACAAGAAAAATTATCTACCGATATATTAGATAATTATTTAAATAATCAGTTCACACACAAAAAAAGAAGTTTCTTATTCAACTCCCACAAATGTAGGAATTAATGAATAATTCTCCATCAAACCCTAAGTCGGTAGATAATTTTTCATTGTTTGTTGTTGTTTACTGAAGTGTTAGCATAGAACCTAGTTACAATACATAAAATATTCAGTTTTGTGTCAATTATTTAAAAGAATTTTTTTTTATTTAAAAGACGTTTCAGAAATGCAGATATTCTCTAAAGAAGATATGACATTTATTTTTATTTTATTTTATAGATATGCACAAATGTTACTTACTTGAGCAGGCATAACTTCGGCATTTGTTCCACTGATGTTGATACCAGCATACATGCAAGCTCTATAGTGAGCTTCAACGATGTCTCTTCCGTATGCCTTGGTTGCTCCGACACCGCAATAGTAAGGGCCTGAGCACAGCAGAAACAATATTTAGTATCCAGAAATTTATTACAAACAGCAATCGATTAACAGCAAAGAGAAAAACAATTCAGTCCAAAAATGTGTTCCTTTAAACTGACAGCAATTAAATTATCTGGCGTATTCCCCCCCCCCCCCTTCTTCCTCATGTATAATGAGCTATTTTATGTCAGATATTTTATCACTTATAAAATGTGGCGGAAAATCATAGTGCCTGTGTATTATGGAATCGAATATTTTTAATTGGTACCAATAATAAAAAAAGCGATTAAAACATCACAATCCTACCCCCCCCCCTTTAAAAATATTTTCTGCCAATAACTTTAGAAAATAATTTTCGAAGAATACTACCTTATTCTATTTCAATACCATCTCACAAATTAAGTATTTATTTATACACAATAACATTTATTTAACTGTGCACTATTTATCATCTCCCTCTGTTTCCAGGTTAAAACCCCCACAGATTAGTGTTTTCTTTTAATGCTAAACCAACAAGTTTCTTATAAAATCATAAATATGGCGCATTTTTCTATGCATTGAGTGACCTCAGTAATAGCAAAGAATATCAAATGTTTATAAACAGTACCTTTTACTATCAAGATTAACTCAAAATTTGATGCAACTAATGTATAGCCCAATGTCAAATTTCATTTATCATAGTCATTACTTTGGATTTATCAAAACCTAAAGACTGACTTTCGCAAAACTTATATAAGGTAAGTTTTACGACAAAAAAAGAAATCAAGAATGAAATATACTGAATTTTTTGTAGTCAAGGTTAATCTGAATGAAAGTCATTCTTTTTTTACCTTGAGGTCCTGGGAATCCGTTCTTAGGCCATCCGAATGGGTGTCCGTCGGTATCTAGAAGAGTATATTCCTGTTCGAGTCCAAACCAAGGGATGAACTCTTTGGCCTTCTCCATAGCTTGAACAAGAGAGCATCTTTTGTTGGTATCTATAAATACAACCGGTCAGTAATTCTACTGTCTACCAAGAAATAAATGAATTACAAAACCCATTTATCCATTCACATAATTAGTAACTCTTACTTTTTAAACGAGTTACAATCCCGCAGTTAAATGTATAATATGCTTAATCAAACATGCTTAGAAAAGTTTAATGGCTGTTTACTAGCCATGTTGTCAGTTTATCCGATGGTATGGCTACATAGAATTGTTCGAGATCTAAAAGCGTTGCCATCCAACACACTTGTTGAAGCGTATGATTACCTTTAGGTATTTTATAAAGCTGCTGAGTACTATAAGCAACGTACAGTAAGAAAATATATTTCCAAACTTAAAAGTCATTAAAATTCCAAATCAAGAAATTTTATTTTATTTATTGAAAAAATTAATTCTACGTGTTGCTATGAAATGAAAAGGAATTACTAGACATTTTGTTCCCTCGCATTTAATATTTTTAACAAACAGTTACTATTTTTATGTTAATAAATAAAATAAAAGGGGGGAAAACATTGGTTATAACAGCGTCATTATATATCAAACAAATATATCGAAAAGTTCGTACTAATTTAGGAAATCTTTGCCTTTACCTTTAAAAAAAAAGAAAAATTATATTCATTACATTGAGAAAACCCTTTATGTTTCAAAATACAAACAATACATTTTTAAAAATATAACACAGATTCAAGCCATCGCTTAAAAAATCTTGGTAAGAAAATGCTTTATGCTTAAGTATCTATTTTTAATTTTATTTTAAAAATTTGTTTATTATATGGAAATGATAACATGCTCACAATGTTTTAATATTGTCGCAACGTGCACGAATTCAATACAATAACTGAAACAATAAAGAATATTTTTGTAAAAATATTAAAAAATATTTTTTAAATTGCACTGAAATTAGAAAATTATATGTAAATTAAATTATAATTGAAAAGCATATTATTTAAATTCCAAAAAGATGTAAAAATGTGTTTTTTTGTGTAATAATACCTTAAAAAGGAAGAATATGAAATTTTTAATTAAAAACTTTATAAATTTAACAAACTCTTGGAGAGCAACTACTACTCAATAAAACTCTGTACAAAATATGACAAGGTCCAATAATCTGTCCTTTACGTCACAATTTACAAACAATATGCCAGCCTGTAATCAACGTTAAAATGACAAAATATGGGGAGCTTGATGAAAGTAATATGCATACACTTTATAGTGCTTCATTATTGCAATCTTTAAAGAATTCTATTTAATATTACAGCAGACAGACTCCAATAATCACGAAGACTGCTAGTTTAATTATTAATAAGAAAACAACGTTTTAAAATGCTTCCTACTCTTATTTTGTAAAAAACTGACTTAATCGATCACCAAATAAATAGTAACTAAATATCATTATCAATACCCTCAGAATCCTATTTTGAACATGAAAATTAATAATTTAATAGGGAATGATAATTAAAGAAAAGTTTTGTGCGTTTCTTCTTTACTGCAACAATAAAACTGCAAATAACAAACAAGAAGTTTATTGTTGCAGTTATAAATGTTTGCTGCTAACGTATGAAATATACAGAAAACCACAGAAAACTTGTTAAGCAATATTTTTAAAACATTGGAATAGAATAATTATATAAACAAAAGAAAAAGTAGAATTACTTTCTTTAAAATTCACTAATCTTTTAATAAATTTTGTGGCATTCATGAAACAGTGCAAGCAGCCAGAAACAAATGAATAAAAGACTTTCGCCATTTTGCTATCTGGAAAGCGAATTCAACTGCCAGTAAATAAACGCGACCAATCTTTCAGAATACGAAACTAAAACAAACGTGGTTCTATTTTTAATTGAAGAAAAATAATTCTGACATAGCTTTTGGAACTGTAACAAAAATTAACAAAGAAAGAAATTTCCTAGGTCACCTTGCTAAGAGAAAACTTTCAATCTTTATTTTGCAGAAGATTTATTAAGAACAGGCAGGCACATTACAGCTTGTTAAAAAAAATATGTAGTATACAAACAAAACAGAGATGAAGCGTTGGCCGCATTTTGGAAGCCAAACGGCATGGGAGAAGTCGGCTTGTTGTCAGTGTGATGTAAAATGCGGCCGTTGTCATGGAAACTGCTGCTGCGGGAAAACAAGGAACGAGTTTCTCTTCCCAGGAAAGGTTGGGTCAAGGCCAACTGCTAATGATGCTTTGGTATTGCTCTTGTGCTCACCTTAATTTTCAATTTGGGGATGTAATCGGTTACAAAAGTATGACACCATTAAAGGGGAATGACATCAAAGTACAAAGGTGACCGTTTCCGATTCGAGTTTTGAAAAATTAGATCATAAATTCAATAGCCGTACAGTTCCCTCATGATTCAACAAACTGAAGCAATAATTTTTCCCAGTTTAAGGTTTGTGCACTCTGGCGCACTAATATTAGAGTATTATATAACTTCGATATGTTTCATGGTCCTCATGGTTAATGTAACTTGATAAAAAAAAACTTTAAACTGGATCGCTTTTTTTTGTTGTTGTTTGTTTGTTTAAAACAGATGAATACTTCTCAAAAGTTATTCCGGAAGCTGCTATGCATTCCATTTTAAGAGGACGGGGTCAGTTCAGTTGAGTCATTAACGTTCCATTTAACGTCATTAGAGCTATTTTGGAACGGACCTCGTAATTTTTAACGGCAGTCAGATGACAAAGAAAACACCTGAGCTCGCACCACCTCTTCAAACTTCCGCACCACACCAGGGGAAGGACATTTGGCCAAGACGGATTTGATCCGCTAACACGATTGTTCTTCGATATAATCAGTTTTTGAGCCTGAAACCCTCTGGTTCCGAAGCCGAGACCTTACCACCAGGACACCGCAGCCCTGAGGGGGGGGGGTAAAGAATAAGTAAAGAAAAAAGGGGGAGCTAATTAATGATTTGAATGGCATCTTTAGGAAGTATTTTTTTCTTTCTCTGGTAAATAAAATGCAAGATAATATGACAATCAATAACTTACAATTAATTACAAAATTACATTACATCAATAATTACATCAATACATCAATAAATTAACAATTACATCAATAAATTACAAAATTAAAAGTAATCTTTAGGATATTTCCATCAACTACGATTCAATTTTTATTATAAAATTCTGCTCTCTTATTCATATAATTCATTCAGAGATCTCATTCGTAAAAAGAAATTCAAATAAATAATGCAGATGGCAATGCATGACCAGAGATCTCTTACATTCAGAGTGCATTTAAAGAATAGAGGATTTTTTACCAGTGGGCTTCTTGTTGAACCTGTAGGTTTCGCAGAGGACGAGTTTATTGTCTCCGCCCCTGAATGGATCCCTGTACAGAGCAACTGGGTGCAGGTAGACATCGGAATTGGAACCTTCGGCCTGATACGTACTGGAACCATCGTAGTCCCAAATAGGAAGATCTGGAAACACAGCATGGGAAAAATTTATAAAATGCTTCTTAATCCAAAAATAGCTTTGCATATTAATAAACCTTGTCCAACAATTTTATATCAACATTTGATATCGAATGAGTTATGTCGTAAGATCTCCAATGTATTCAAGACTATATAATAGATAGATACAATAGAATTAATGAACATCGTTTGAACAGAGCAAATTGCACATCGTTTCAATAGAACTAAAATCAGTTTTATAAAAAAATGTTTATAAAGAAAGCAGCAAATCGAAATTTAAGCTTGAATCAAGCGGAGAATACGAAATTAGTTCTTCCGAAGTTCATTTATTTTATTTAAGAAGAATGTTTTATTTGATAATTGAAACTAGATGCTCATAAAACTAGGATTCCGCCTGAATTCATTGTAATGTTAACTGGAAAAACAAATATACATTGGGAGAAAAATCAGCTTTCGAAACCAGAAAGTGTTGATTTAAGAGACTTTCAAATAATATTACTTTTTCCTTTAACTTAACTGCTGTATTGATTAAGATTTCAGAATTAAAATTATTTATATAAAAACTGCATCAAGATGAATGTGCCATGTCACACCAGTAACTGGTTATATAATGTTCTAAAACGCATGAACGTTAGCTAAAGATATAAATTACACAGAAAAGAAAAAAAAAAAGATTATATGCAGTGGTATATGTTTGAATGAACTAGAATTGTAAAGTTGCGAAAGTGAAGACTACCGTTTCATAAAATCGCAGAAAGAACCAATACGTTGTCATTGGGTGCATCTGCAAACACTGAACAACTTTACAGCTCCCCTCAATTTAACGCCTCACTAATTAATGGAGCTAAAATTATTAGAAATGTTTTGGAGCGGCTTCACTATCGCCAAAAACTCTCAATTTAGTCAGATGAAAAAAGATGTAAAAGAAAAGAAATAAGCGTAAAGCAAAATGCTAATCAAGTGCGAAGACTTCCCAATGGAAACTGATGACCATATCTTCCAAAACTAGTCTCACAAAAATGGACTTATCGTTATCTGAAAACTCTAAAAATTACTTTTTTTATTCATAAATTTCAATTTTTTTTATTACTTTTTATTTTTAATGTTTTTTTTTCAAATTTAATTTGTTTAATTTAATACTAAATCTGTAACAATGTTTTTAATAATATGATGAAATTCAAACTCATCGATTTAAAAATTCGATCACACTTTCTTTTACCAATCATTATTGAAAATTGATTGGTAAAAGAATCAGAAATTGAATTTAACTTTTCCGTTTTTATTTTGTAATATACAACTTTATTTAGCGCGTTCAGAAGTTTGAAGAAGGTTTAGTTAATTCATGTTTTTCCAGTAATATAGTGATTTTTTTAAAGGCATTCTATATTTATTAATCTAATATATCAAACTGGGCGAATAAGCTGGTCACTAAAAAGGGATTTGCGTATCAAATTTTAGTTATTTAACTTGTGTTTTGAGTTATTGTAATCACATATACACAAATAAACAAAAAGACGACATACAAGCATACAGATTTGGTTTAAAATTTGATACAGATAGTTTTGCAGTAAAGCCAATTTTCAAAATAACATTCGTCCAGATCAGAAGTTTACAACCTAAAGAGGTTACCTTTGGATTTAAGTAGTAGGTCAGTTAAAAACAGAATATACGATAAATGGCGGGAAACAAAGCACAATAGATTAAAGAAAAAAAGTTTAAAAAATTTTATTTAACTAAGTTCGTGTGAAAAGTGAAAATTATATAAATCTAAAATTTTATTGGGTGTCAGTGAAAGAAAAGCAGAAAGTAACGTGCTAAACTATTAAAATATTTAACACCTTTCATGAATATGCGACTTGTAGAAAGGCCAAACTGATTTTATGTATATATTAGTAAAGAATGTCGATGCAATCTTGAGATACTGCAAATTTGAAATATCTGTCTTATTTTTTTTTTTAGTCTTATTTTATAAAAATCAATTTCATGACAAATTTAAAGATAGCATTGAACTATCTCAGTCTAAATAACTGATTATTCCGGTGTGAATAATTAGTATATTTCATCATAAGTTAATGCGAAATTATTTTTGTGCAGCTTTCATTTGTAAGGAGGTGAAACATAAAAGATAAGACAAAATGTAAAAATAAAAATCTCCGAAAAATATTACGTCAATTCGAGTCATTTGACTAAAAAAATTGACTAAAACATTACACCCAAACAAAACTTTTTGAGACAAGTCATGGCAACCATACGTTCTAGAATATGGATATTCATCAAAATCTTGAAGCCCCCCCCCCCCATTTTCTCTTTGTA
Source organism: Argiope bruennichi (assembly GCF_947563725.1). Lineage (NCBI taxonomy): Eukaryota > Metazoa > Arthropoda > Arachnida > Araneae > Araneidae > Argiope > Argiope bruennichi. The sequence continues at coordinate 56,555,147 of NC_079159.1, read as the reverse complement.
GATTTCGTAAATGAAAAGAAAAAAGAACTATACTTCATTTTAGCGTGAAATAATTTTTACGGAAACACATTCAGAACTTGCGTTTTCTTGATTGTTCATAATATATACATCACAAGGCAGCACGCATCCGATTTAGAACTTCAAAAAGAAAGCAGGAGTTTAAAATAGCGTAAGACTTGTTATTGATCCAGATTGCACCGAGTATTTATCTAGGGCAGGTGGTCGGCTTAACATCCGTATGTTTAAGACTAGTACAACATATTGTACGACTTGGAATTTGAATAACGAAATGCTGATGTGAATTTGAAAGATACCGACTGTAAGATGACAATCAACATGGAATCGTATTTTAAATAAAATATTTATCCGTTTCGATATCAAGAAGCAAATTATATTTTTCAAGTGAAGAAGTTTCCATTTATCAGAAGAAATATATATATATATATATATAAATATTTCTTCACAATTTATGCTATTTCCAGATTTTAGAATTTTCCCATTGGAATATATATATAAATATTTAAATTCTTAAAATTTGTAATTTCAATTTAGATTAAGATGATCTCTACTCTTTCTACCTTAATTTAAAAACTGCTACAGAAACAAATATTTAATATATAATTTACAGATAGATATTTAAATTTAAAATAACTTAAAACTATTTCGCATGTTTCTCTATAAATTACTGCAACAGTTTATAAAAAAAAGGGTTTAAGGCTATTAATTCCTAGATTCTCCATTTGTATAAAATTCTGAAAAGAAATATCGAATTTCTATATTAATGCGGAAATCATGATTCAATTTTCTTTTTTTTAGATATAAGAGCTAAAATAGATAAGCGATAGCTGAAATCTGCAATTTGTTTCATTTAAATTCAAAATTCAATTAAGTTTGTTTTCCAAGAAAAGAACTAGTGCGATGTTCATAATAACTTATGAGATGCGTTGTTTAAATGATTTTAAAAAATACATATTAAAAGAAACATTTATATGAATTTTGAAATAAAAATTTTTGAAAGATTTACTGCTTTTAAATATTTCTTAAAGTGCCGCTTCTGAACATTTTTCAATTAAACAAATTGAATATTAACAAAGACTAATATTTTTAATAATATAAAAAAGGATGCATTTCTGCATGCATCTTTTTATTTTTATCCGCACTGTGATATGATTACTTATCCTTCAAACTGAGATAACATTCATTGATAGATTAAGTAATTTTTATTTTATTCATTATTTGCTTAATAACGGGTGAAGAATGGAATTGATAGGAAAAATTATTCACTATTACGAAAAAAGTTAGATTGTTTTGATAATTTTTGATAAAATATAATTTTATGATATAAAGAATAACATACATATCAAGAAATTCTAAAATAAACAGTCATTTATTTTTAAATACGATTTCTAAGAATAAAATGTTTAGGATATAGAAATTATTAACTATTCTTTAGGCATAGATTTGGATATATGGCACTACAATCATGAGAAGTCCTTAACTTTAATCAGAGGTAACAAAATATAGTTAAACAATTGAAAATTTCATAATATTCTTTAATGATTTAAATTATACTATTAATTCAAAAAATAACTTTCTATTCATTTCGAATATTTTAGCACTTTAATAACAAAAGTGTATAAGCTAATGGAAATAAGAACATCCTATTTTTCAATAACAAAATTTTTAGATTGGATTATTTAATACATATTGTGAAAATATACATATAATGTTAATTGCTTTTACACAAAGCTATTAAAAAGTCAAATTAAAAATTTAAAGATCCGTGAAATACATCAACAAATGTTATTAAACTTTATCCATGGATAAACGCAACACTGATTTGTCTCGTATGTCCCAAAGTTGCAAAATTTGGCATCTTCGCTACCAAATTTTCTCTGTTTACTTAGAAGGCACTTTGTTTTCGAGTTATGACGCAGCTTTCATAGAGCTAGTTGATACTTGAAAGGTTTTAATATTCCGCGTAATTTTTTCAGTAATAAGAACTAACACATTTTAATATTTTAATTAAATTATAAGTCTAAATTGAATCAACATTTCTATTGTTCGTTCTGAAAGCTTTAATAATTTAAGACTTCAGAAAGTTTAGAATGAAACGTTCTGATATTATTTTCACTACTGTAATTTAAACAAATTAGTTTTATTTTAATACTGGAGCAGAACTGATAGAAAATTGGTATTGTAGTCGTTGTTATTATTAGGAACTAGTCGTCTCAAGCAACCAGATCGTTTGCCGAGAATATTACTAGATATCAAATAAATCTTAAGATAACTTTTTAAGACAAGCTTAAGATATAATAATATAAGATACAACTTCATGTCCATGATTCTGAAATTGTTTGACATATTATTTTAAATGTCTCCCTTAAATTCTATTTATTGTGCACATGAACTTTTCCAATGGAGACAGTTTCATACTATCATAGCGTTATAAAAAAAGTATTCGCTTTTTTTGTCCCCCCCCTTTATTTTGTAAATTGAACGAATATAAACAGAATCCTACTTCTTTAGCTTTTAAACAAGAAAATCACGCAGTTAAATATTTGATGAAACAATGAAATGACTTAAATTTTAGCAATGCAATCTACTATTGGAAATTAAGTAACATTATATATTTATGAAATTGCCAAAATGCATCAAAAATGATATTAATTAATCATTAGAAAGACTTTTTTTTTTAATTTTGAAACGGTGCAAGTTCATTTTTATGTAATAGTATTTTCTGAAGTTAGCTGCATCTTACCATTTTTTTTCCCAATAATTAATTAAAATTTCAAGATTAGTCGTGCACATTCTCACCCTCCGAGATATATGCGCCAAATTTGGTAGCAGTAAGTTAAACAGTCTTGCCTATAGAACACCAACATACACTACACACAGACGCACATTCACTTTTATAAGCAAGCGATAAGACGTAGCGTTGTCAATATATCTCCAAGATTTTAAGGATGGAATTTTTTTTAAACCTCACCTGCGGGTGTTTTCGGAACAAAATCCACGGTCTTCGTTTTGGAACGTACATTTTCACCAGTTCCATCAATCCACACGTATGTGCACTGTACCTTGTCTTTTGGTTGAGGTAGACTCATGTACTTGCTCAGTGTCAGCTTACAAAGGTTCGAGGGATCACGACCAGCCATGTCTTCTTGGGTTTTCTTCTGCAAAAGAGACAAGAGTTCGATTTTTGGAATCAATGATGTTTAAATAGGTTAATCTGCCACTTTTACAAGCAGCGGAAGAGCTATATTTATTTAGTTTTCCCGAAACTTTTTTTCTTTTTATCTTGCGATTACATTAATAAATTAGGTTCCAATTGGATTAAAGATAAGAAAAAGATTTCCGATCAGCAGATAAAATTAAGAAATCGATAAAAAAATTGTGCCCAGAGCGCAGAAATTAAGCAAGAAAGACTATTCAAGGTTCAATCAAAATAAATAAATGTATTTTTTTTTTCTTTTAAAGAATTACTTTTCTTTACAGTACAAAATGATGCAGCTGATTATTGGGAATTTGTGAAAGCCTATTAAATCAATATCCAATGTTCAAGAACAAGCAATTCAAATATCTGAAGAAAACATTCAAATTGTTGATTAATATAATATAAAGGGTATCCCAAAATTAAGACAATATTTGAATTTGCCACCATTCTTGCAGTAAAGTGTTAGCAACTCTTAACAAAAAAAAAAAAAAAAAAAAAAATTGACAGCTGATAATCAAAGTACACAGGATAGAGTCATGTAAAGAATAACACACAGGGCAAATGGCCTGAACTGCTTTTCTGGTGCATACTCTTTTGTCGAAATTTTTCATGATTCTTTTGCATAAATGTGGCTGAATTTCTTTGATGCAGCGTTGAATTTTTCTTTGATGCACGTGTTTATGGGCTTGTTGGCATAGACCTTTTACTCCAAATAATCCTATAAAAAGAAATCCAATGGTGTTAAATCACGCGATGCAGGGGGCCAATTCTCAAATGTTGGAACTGTGACCGCCAGATTTTCATTATTTTTATAATATAGTACAACAATGAAAACTATATAATTCCACTCAAACTATAGAACTATATAACTCCATTTTTACTAACCCTAAACTATCAACTGTCAAATGTTTTTAATAGAGTTGCCAACATTTAACTGCATGAATGGTGGCAAATTCAAATTTTGCGTTAATTTTGGGACATTTCATTTTTGAGGCTTGCTCCAAAGGACTTTTTCATAATTTAAAAATCCGTATAAACTTTATTTTGTAAATTAAATATCAAAGATAAAATGGCAAGTTGCTTATTGACAAAAAATTTTATGGAAATGTATTTGTACAAAATTGTCTAAGCAAATACCGAAACTGAAATTATGGATTGTATTAGGGTGTCCCATAAGTTTCTTTCCGATTTCTAATATGAAATGAATACACAATACTTACTCTTTAAGATGCTATTTATTTTGTTATACCAGAACCCTTTTGTTCTATTACCTTCTTGCATCTCTCAAGAAGCCTCATTATGCATTCTTTCCAAAACTTGTGTTTTGGACAAGAAATAATCATCGAGGTACGCTTTTATTTCATGATGGATTTAAAGTGCTTATTGCGAAGAGAAATTTTTAAGGACAGAACGAAGTAATAATCAGATGGAGCGAGATCTGGAGAGTATGCAAGATGCGGTAAAACATCTCAAACTTTAAGAGCCTTTCTCTTAAGACAAATGCAATATGTGGTTTCGCGTTGTCATGATGAAAAACAACGCCTCGTCAGTTCATCAATTTCGACCTTTTTTGCTATGGCAGCTTTCAACTGATCCAGTTGATGACAGTATTTAGTGGAATTTATTGTTTCATCTTGAAGAAGGAGCTCGTAGAAAATTATGCCTTTCCAATCTCAACAAATGAACAAAATTTTTGGGGGGGTGTAGTCCCGGCTTTGCAACAGTTTAGAGCTTTGGGTTAATGACATAGACGGCTAATAGACAAGACTGCATGTTTGCACAAGCAAAGCCAGATAAGGCCATTCATAGCGCGATGAGAAAAATGTTTGGGACACCCTAATAGTAATCACTGTATATAAAAAGCCTACCAGCCATTCGAATACATTGTTGGAAGGACTATTGCAGTTGAGCCCTTAATTTTTAAAGGAATTGGATTGCCATTTCAACAAACACCAACATTAGAAAATTGTCCTATATTTAGACAGCATAATCAAATGAAATGAATTAAGAAACACCAGCTTTAAACTACTCGTAACTGCCGATTCTCGTAGAATGACAACTGTACAGAAATGTTCTTTCTCCTCCACCGAATTAAAATGGTTTTTGAACTTTCAGAATGTTCATTGACAATTAAACTTTAAGTTCTATAATTATATAATTTCCACAAAAATGGAAAATTTTATTTTGGGAAATTATTATAAGAGTGTGTAGATTGCATTATCTACAAAAAACTGCGGCCCATAACATGTCTTATGTGGCGATATCTCCGGAAACAGTAGAACAGCAGACTCCTCTTTATCTGGCGACTTAAATAGCATCCGGCAGAAAGAAAAATACTGCTTATAGCTTATACTTAACATCACTCATGCTTAACCCTTTGAAAGCAACTTCCCTTTACTTCTCCTTAAACGATGCATTTTAAGGATATTTTGCTTCGATAGAAAAATGAATCCGTGACTTCAGTAGATTTATCTAACTTGAAAATTCGATAAAAGCTTAAAAAAGAAAATAGGTGATGCTTTCAAAAGACAGGCTTAATGATTTCGATAAGAAAAGAAAAGAGGGTTTCATACATGTGAAACATACTTTATAAATCCACAATGAGAATATTCAAAAAGTTAAAAATAATTCAAATTCTTGAAGTTATTATTTATATAATATTGCAAATACCTCAAGAAAAAAAATTACGCAGGACTAAAAATTATGAAATAAAATTAAATTGGTAAATATAAAATGTTCAATTGAAAATTAAAATATTTTATTTACATTTTGGTTAAAGCATAAAAAATAAACATCTATACCAATTCTTTTAACAATATTAAAAGACGAATTATTTTAATACAGAAAAAAAAATGTTATTTTTTAATCTCGTTTCATCATATATATTTAGATATAACAAGGTATTCCCACAGATGATTATATATATTTTTCTACGACTATACAAATAATAATTAAATTATCTACTTCATCAAAAATACGGATAAAATATAAAATGAAAGTATTTTTGTATTGGGGTATTTTTTTGTTGTTGAGCTCAGCTGAAATAATCTAGTTCTTACAAACCTGGGCGAGTGAAAATTTCAAAGATTTTAATTAATACTTTAATGACATCCTCGTAAAATTATACAAAATGGACGTAACAAAAAATTACATCACAATCCATCTATCACATTTTAATATATGGCCATTATGGAAAGGATTTTTTAGGTGTCATTTTTCGTAATAAGTGCCATCCATACTACGACAAATATGCAGCACAAAATTCGAAACTCATGAATTATTATTCGAAAATAAAAAAATGTAATAAACAATAATTTTCAGAGTTACGGCCAACATTGAAAGAAATCCGGACACTTACAATAAAATAGCCAGGCCTTTCAATTTCTTCAAGAGTTTGAATTGGTTATCCTTATTTCCAACACTACACAATATCCAAAATGCGCAAAGTTCACGCTTTCTCACAGCTGTTGTTACTCTGCAACAAGTCTTTAAAGTAATGGTGTATTGTTTTGGGTTATTTTCTTCCAACTCAAGCATAGGACGAACTTGTGCTTCTGCCAAGGTCCTGTACCTCTATTCAGTGTAATTCCACAGAGAAACAACTGTTGACAGCAAACTTATTCACAATGATTACACGAATCTAAACTGCCATTAAATCTGAGTTTCAGGTCAAGAGCAATTATTTAAACTTTATCAATGAGATACTTTTAAAGGAATTTTTTCCTCTTGATGTTGACAAAATAGAAATCTGGCTATGAGCCATTTTATTCCAAACGGAAAAGGTGGGAATTGCTAAAAATGCTTAGTAAAATAAATGCAAGAATAGTAACTTGAAATTCTCTTAGATCGTCTTTGTTCATACACTGACTAAATTCTGTACTTTTCTATAAAGAAAGAAATACAATTAATTCGTAATTTAAATGCAATCCTGCAAAAGAACTCTTGAAAAATACTTTCCTAAAACTGTATTATGGTCTATATTCAAATTTCAGGGTTGAATCATAACCCTGTTACAGTGGAATACTTTATTATTGCGCTTGCGCAGAGACAGAAATCTGAATTTTTAAAACTAGGTAATATTTGATGCCTATTTCATTTGTTTTCGTACTGTCTTCTACGTTACCACTTTCCAAAGAAAAGAGAAATATATTTGTAGTACGTTTCTCCATGAATATTGAAAACTAAGAGTTATACAGTTAGATTATTAATGGATTTAGATATCACAAGCAAAATTAAATCATTTAATATCCGTATTTACTGAAAAGTCGGATGTCTTGCATTTCCGCATTGTGTATGCGTGAACCTACCGAAACTGAAATATCACGAAAAAAAATAAAACTTTGTACGCCCACTCATATATGAATAGATTGATGAGTAAACAATAACATTCATCGTGAAGGATAGGGTATGGACTTTGATTTTTTTTATTACCTTTAGGTCGTATACAAATTTAATGCCTTCAACATTTACTTTCGGTAAATAATGTAAAAGAACATTGACTCATATTAGCAGTTAACCCTTTTATTTAGTTATGCTAAAAGATAACTCAAAGACGTTTTGGATGTGCTAGGATATCTTGGCAAATGGCTTTAATTTCTTCAGTCAGAAGTAAATATTTTGTACGATGAAGTATTTGTAAATAAATTATTTCTAGCACAAAAACAAGTCATCATAAACAGTTTCCTGTGAACTTCTCTTCGTTAGAGATACTATCTTTGACGTCAAAGAGACAAAATGCATTCTTAATTAAACGTTAAAAGACTTAAATGATACTCATATGAATTAATTCTTTGTTACGAAGTGATTAATTAGAAGTTAAAAATAGAGCACGCCACAGCAGCATGCTCTTTAAAAAGTGTCTGGAACCAACTCTCTTTCGATGCAATTACGTGGCTGTTTTCTTTTGTTTTTGACCTTGCTGTGTAAGCCGCAGACACTGACATCCGGATTTCTTTTGAAATGACAGTCTATAGCCATTTCTATCAACTAGTTTCGAATTCGCAGGAAATTACTAGAGATTCCAAGATTTTGTGAAGGCAGTGGAAACGTGGAAAGTCAGGCAAGACCAAATTCGTTTAGTAGACGATTCATCCATAGAATAAAGAAAATTCGAAATTAAAAAAATGGCGAGTCTCATTTAAAAAATAAAGCGTTTAAACAGACTTTCACAATTTAAAATTGCCATAGCCAGACACGAAATACATTTTTTTTTTCAAACTAAGTGTTTTACTGATAAATGAGTCTTCCATAACAGAAAATATCGTCAATAAATAAGTGCTCTCATTTGAAAACATATCAATTCATCTTTAAGATGTAATCATAGCGTAAAATGGTTGTTTTGCAGGAGAAAAATTCTCGTTAAAAACATTACTAACATTTTATGTCAACTTGAAGATGAAGAGTGTTTTTAGTTCTCGCAGAATAAGGGTAATTTCAACAAATCAGTGACACAGCGAGCAAATAGAGTTCAAGGCAGAAATATATTTGTCTCTCTCTCTCTCAACACATTTAGCTCGCAAGTAAACGCATATTTTGAATCCATGTCTCCCCTCTCCCACCATTCTCCAAGACTGGTTCCTAGCTTACCTTGAGATTTCCAAAGCTGAATTATTGCTACTAGAATTTGGCACTGCCATCTCCAGATATAATGATGATGGATTTCCCATTTTTTGGCAACATCTGACGGAAAAGTGACATCTGACTGCCATGCAAACAGTATTAATTCCCACAGATCTTTCTGGAATGTTTCGATACTAAGAAACCTCATACTCCAATCAACTTCAACTAGGCTTCTAATCAAAACAAGCTGGTATTTTTTATGCACTTTTATTAATTAATGATCATAATACCGTCTGCCAATGCCAGATAAAAACTGGTTAAGATAAAAAAATTGTCTCATTCATCATTACGTTCGTTAATTTTAATTTGCATAGTTCCAGTGACTTCGATAAGAAACAAGTCGGTAATAAAGGCAAATCCTTGAAAGTTCTAAATCGTAAATAAAATGAGGACAGTTTGAGATGCAATTCAAACTGTTTTTCCTCTTTTTGGGAATAGATGTATTTTTAAACCATGAACGATCTTTTAACATAATAGACATGGTAAACAAAATTTACATACCATGCTAAAATAGCGTATCTAACAAATCAGTGTTTCTAGGGGTTGGAGGACTTATTTTCACTTTTATCCATGATATTGAAGAAAATCGATTGCAATTCACAATAGTGAATACAAATACCCGAAAAATATTTTATTGCATATTTGAAATTTTTTACGAGTTAATCTTATATGATAAAAATAGTTCCAGAAGATCTTTTTAATTCTTTTAAGAAAAATTAGGAAGAATTTAATAAAAAAACAATGCTTTAAACTTTTAAAAAAATGGTTATATATTGATTTTGATATCAAAATTATCGAATTGATTAATAATCATCGAATTGACAGTAAAATTATCCCTGTTAAAAAAATATTAATGCAATTTACAGTAATTGTTAAGTTGAACACACCGAAATGAATACAAAATTTTGTCAAACAATTTTGGGAATTCCATCTTGAATCAAATTAATTTTTTAAATTCTACATTAAGTTAAATGAATACCAAGAAATTGCCATAATAATCATGGATAAGTTTTATGAAATAATTTTATTGCGAACATTAACGATTTAAATATTTATATGGACAGAAAATAATTCGTTTAATTACAGAAAAACAATTATAATTGTTTAATTGCACAGACACAAATACAAGCTGATTTATTTATTCATATTGTGAGATGTGGGTGTCACAGAAGAGAAACCAGATATGGCCAGACGAATCATTAACATATCTTGGCCTTGAAGAACTGACGAGTGAAGTAATTTATCACTGGGCGAGACGCCTCTCGTGCTTCGCAACGGATGCGGGCAGACTTACAATAATGTAGCTTTCTTGGAGATCCACAAAATGCTACCAGAAATTATATTTGGCCTTCCGTTGGTTTTTACTTAGAAAATTACATTTAATATGCACTTGCGCAGAAATAACACGATAAACACAATTTATTGGCGAGATAAATTGCTCACACGAGACTCATAATTCATTTAATGTACATAAACATTGATTTCATACGTAAACGTTCTAGTATAAATTAATTTTCACGCAAAGGCAATTCAGTGGATGTCAATTTCAAATATTAGTTTATTTCCCCTTGTATGAAATGGATGATTCTACAATACAAATTTTCTTTGATGAAATTTATCATATTACACTAGATGCATTTAATTAAAATTACATTACAGAATCTTCTATTCAGAACCCCTCGGAGATTCCTTTTCCTATATCTTAATGTCTAAAATTATATATTCAAAATTATTATAATTATGCTGTTTAGAGCATCAAATAATGGAGTAAGTATCCAATATGCAATGAATTAACATTGCATCATAAAGATCTTATTCTTTGATAACAAAATTTGTTAAAATCTTAAGAATATAAGCTTATAGTTTTGATAGAGGTATAGTTATTTAATGATATGCTTATTAAATTTTTAAGACTTATTATATGCTTATAGCTCAAATTCCTTGAAAATAAAATTTGATTAAAATTTTTAACACTTATATGCCTAACGTTTTGAGCACAGTAAGAGAAGCAACACATTCCACAAAATCATTGTAGTAATATTCACCTCAATCGTGTCTAAATGAAATACATAATATTTGTTATTAATTGTTAATTATTAGTGCAAAAATGCTTTCGATATTTAAATAATTTCTTTTGCATTAAGAATACATTTTCGAAACGGGGCATGTTTACAAATTTAAGAGAAAGAGGAAAATTTATCTTGCATTTTATCTGTCAGAACGACAGAAAGTCAAATTTATATTATAATTAATGATATTATATAATTATGTTAATATAAAATTAACATAATTGCTTGTAGCGTGATATATCTAATTTAAGTCGTAATTTCCAAATTTTTATCTTAAGTTATCTCATTAATTTCATTCTGAAATAGTCTCTTATTTTCTGATCCAATCCCACTTTATTTAATTAATGCTACATGCGCTCTATACAACTACTAGTCTCTGGGGGGGGGGGGTCCCCGTTCCGAGTAAAGGGATCAAAATCCTTAAAGCTTACAACATTTTTTTAAAGATGCCTAAATTTTCCTTTCCTAAATCTACACGTGGCAAAGAAATTCCTATCAAAATCTTATAGTAAAACCACTGAAGGGAAAAATTTGTTTCTTCTGCTCTTGTGTCGCGATGCAGACTGACGTATCTTACCACTTTTTATCTTTATCAATGTGTGTGTGTGTGCGCGCGCGCGCCACCGGAATAAAATAATGAAAGTTAAGAATTTCAAAAGTTTCTTCTATTCGATCTCGCAACTGCTAAAATATGTTTTATACATATATGTACGAACAATATTTTTGCTTTGAATACATCTGGTACTTTTTACAAAAGTTCCTACTATCCGATATCCTTTGTGTTAGTTCCTTGGTCTGGTTCATTCTCTACATGCAAAACGTAAATAGCATAATTTAATACAGATTGGAGTTTTTCCATATTTTGAGTTTTTACATTACTACGGGAAAATGAAATAGAATAATATTTCTATCTAAATATATATTATTTATATATAGAATACAATTCTATATATAATATTCTCCATATTATATTTAAAAATACAATTTAAACACAGTGCCTATTGGAAGCGAAAAGATTCGGAGCACGGCAACACGAAGTAGAATACTGAAGACCAAAATCGATTTTCTACAGAATTGTGTTCAAACTTTTCTAAGCAACGAGTAAAGCGTGAGAATTACACTTATCTGTAGAAATATGGTTCTAAAATATTGTCATAAATGTACGGAAAATATCATGGTAAAATGCGCTAATATACATCTATCAATCGATCATTTCTTAACAGACCTCAGCAGAATGTTAAGATTTGAAAATGTTTCCCTTTAAGGTTTTTTTTACTGTCGTACACTCACCCTGTGTCTTGAGCTTCTACACGACATCGGCTTTTTGCAACCTTGCAGGAAAAGAAAAAGTATGTCGTCATTGACATTGATGGATATTTATTAGAATAAAAGCGGAGATTCAAAAGATTATTGCAAAGTAAATCATTCAATACAACCGAGACAAAACTTTATGATTTCCTTCGTATTTTTATGCGTCATCTCAAAAAATCTTGGGAAACGGGTACAGAATATTTTCTGTCAGTTAATCGGGAAAAACAGCTATGCTCTTTGCACAGCTGGCTGTGTGTTTAAAAGTTGCTGAAATGTTTCACTTTCTCGGATTTTAAAACAAACTATATACATTACAGTTTACAACAAGACTCGTAAAATTTCTTTTCACTAGCTTCTTTTCATTTGAAACTTATTCTGAAATTAAACATTTTCTAAGACGTTTTTAAATGCCGATTGTTCTTTGTGAATGTCCGTTTTTATTATAGAGACGCGATAGTATTTTAATTTCTTAATGGTTTTTATTTTTCGCCTTCTGATACTTTGTTCATACAATGCAATTTGTTTCAATACACTTGATGTTTTTGAACTTCCAAACTAGAACTGTATTAACTTTTTTTTTTCCCTACTCTTAATAGCCTTTCCGTATTAATTTTACGAGATGGAAATATTTTCTTTTGTCTAATTTAAAATAATTATTTTAAACATTCATTTTTTTCCAAAATTAACGAGGTTCAAAAACGTAAATATTTTTTTTTTGAGACACTATAAATATTTTAATTGCACAGAATGCTTGCCCTATGAATTTTGAGAAGACTAATTTTTAAAAAATGGCAAATATAGCAAAATATATCATAATGAAAAGAATCAGTTCAAGTTTTTAATGGAATTAAAAGCTAAATGACTACACCATACGGGATACAAATACCATAAGAACATAGCAGTTCTGAGTTCCAAGAGTTTTTTTTTTTTTTTTTTTTTTTTTCTGGCTTTATCTTTCTACAAGCTGAGCGGTGAATTCCAAAATTAAATTTGCCACGAAACAATCACATGATCATGAAATGAGTAAGTTGAGTTGAGTTAGTTCTTTATGGCACAAAAGCCATCTTTGGCTAAGCTGGACCACATTCATCGAATTGAAATATTTGTATCAATTTATAATAAAATCGGAACATGGAATTTGGTGAAATGAACGAAGTTAATACCTCATTTTGAAGCAACACCGTTTATTTTGGAATTTACTTAATAAATATGAACTGTGGTCAAATGGCGAGGATGACTTATGAGCAGATTTAAGACGAATAAAGTTGGTAATTAAAGCTTTAAGCTTGAACTATGCACATCTAAACCTTACAGCAGGCTTTGTTTAAATCGTAACCTTTCATCACTCCTATGAGAATTTACGAAACACCCTGAATAATAGTAAATTTATTCAGAGAAAGAAATGCTTCACATTCGTAATTCAAAACATCTGGTGATCTTAAAATTTACAAGATTCGCTTGGTAATTTATGATCGAGGAAAACTTCTGACGTGCTTAATACATCATTTTTGATTCAATACTGTGTCTAATCAGCGCATGATTTTAAAATGAATCACAGTCGATAGATCTACTGACCAAATACTACTAAATATTTTTAAACCAAATACTATTAAAGTTTTTTCTTTGCATTTTATGGAATAAAAGTTACCGAGAACTGGTGTTCTCTACACATTTAAAAAGCATTAATTAAAAATCTTTAATGTATAGAAATATTTTTGAAAAACAAAGGAAAATACGAAATCGTTTGATTAAAAGAACTTATAATGATAATTTGAATGGACTATTGTTTTTTGCCTAAAAGATTTTTGAAATATCGTTTGAAACAAAAAGAAACAATAAAGTCGAGATATTTCACTGCCATAAATATATCTATGTAATAAATTTCTTTCAGGTCTAGTTCACGCAGCTGCAGTCAGCAAAGCACTAGAAATGACAGCTGCGGAAAAACTTATTTTTGCAGTACATGTTTATTTGGTCACGCTCCTCTTCCGAACTAGGATTTACACGAATAATTGAAAAAGAATCAACATCACGAGATAATGACTTTCTGCATTGATGAAGCAATCGTCAGCAATTGTGCAGTCGTTTTCTTGCCTTTATTCAAGCTTGAAGGTCGGTCTTTTAAGAAAAATAAATATTTGAAACGTTGATAACTTCGATCTAGAAGGCTTCTCTTTACAGAAGCAAATATTGCCAAACAGAATCTAATCGAATTTTAGCATGGGAAATACTAGTGAATAAGCCGCTATATCAGTACCAATAACAAGAGTCGTGATAATTAAATAATCATGTTATTTAGAGAAAAATAAGCACCTGAAAAGAGCTCTAACATTTCTGTAATAAAGGTCATTGAAAATTAATTTTTCGTTATGATCGTCTGATAAATTTCTGGTAGACTTCCCATTAAGCTTTCTCTGGAAATAGAATTGCAGTAAACGACCGTTAAAGGAGTAACAGCGGTAGGAGTGTAGTTGTCCATTATATTTATGTGAACTAAAAGGTCAAAAGAACTGTTTGCAAACGAATTAAGTATATTACAGGAAAAAATATTAACTCCTAAACTGTTTACTTTCCCTTGTTGTCTCATTAGATGGCATATTCCGTTTTGGAAAATTGTAGCATTGGTTCAATTAAGAATTCATGGAATACAATTTTTACAGATTCAAATTAATTTATATATCGAATTATAAATACTGCAAATAATTTAATTTTATCTTATTAATCGAAAAATATGATTATTCGATGCATGAACCACACTTCAGAACCAAAGTTAAAGAACTAAATTCGAAATCGGAAAAAAAAATTACTAAGCATTTATTCGTAACTAAAACATTCACACAATAAGGTTTGCTTTTAGTTTCAGTTAAATTGTGTTTTGAAGTAATGAGATATATTTAGTACGAGTCAGTTCCTAAGTCAAATAAAAAATCTTAATCTTTTTAAACTTCTAATTCAGATTAAGCCCCCTTGACTTCTATGTCAGGAGGAGATTTGATATTAGATGTCAGTTTTAACACCACCATAAGATGTCCCATGTGCCTTACTAATAATATATAATAAGTTAACTATTTCTCTTGATCCACCAGGTCCAAACAATATTTGCAACTAACATTTAAGGAGGTCCAAATACACAAATTATGGCAGGCATATGTAGAACACGTTTCGAACCCGAAATGCTTTTATTTCTAATTTAATTTAATTTAAATCCCATTTTGAAGCAAGAGGATCACAACTTGGGGATGAACCTCAAATTTAAATTGTGATCAAATGACGAGGATGACGTCTGAGCTGGCATCTCTTCTCCCAAGTACCAAGTCATACTAGCAGGAGGACATTTGACCCTCCGGCGGATTCAATGCGCTGTAGACAGTTAATATGAATTCATCATATTAAGCGTTAATTTGAAGCTGAAATCTTCCCGATCTTGTATCCCAGACCTTACAAATTGGTCACATACAAACAAACATGTCCTTCATAATAAGGAATATTTTAGAATTCACAACCCGATTTTCTTTTTTAAAATATCTTAAAATTGAGAATGCAATTTCCCACAATCATCAAGCAATAGGTAAAAACAATGCTATCCTAAATATTTCTTTTAATTCGATAAAAAAATCTTAATTCTGGCCCAGAATTTAGGTTATAGGAATAAAATAAAACCTTAAAATCACAATTTAACTAATTCATTTTATTGACAACGATTTTTAAATATCTTCATTTAGTATTTCATCCAGGTTTCTACCATGCTTCCGTTCGAATCCTCGTTCATCAGTAATAGCAACAGGTGGTTTTAAATAGTGCTACTATACGTACATTTTACACGTACACTATAATTAAAAAGAATGTATTACTCGCTTTGTCAAGCACGGAAGCGAATTAGCACTGTTATCATAGAAAGGGGTGGAGTTGATTGCATATTGCTAACGGCAAGGGGCATTACGCTGATGACTTTGCCAGGTTTATCATAATAAGACAATTACTATCATTAAATGACTACTTTAGCAAATGATAAAGCAAAACTTAAACAGTAGCATTCTGCCATGATAAAGAAAAAAGAAAAGTTTACAAATAATTATTTCCAAAAGTTCTGCTTCTCTCGAATTTTAGCATAAAATCTTTTAGCTTGCTTTTACCACTTACGAATAATAGAATGGGAAACTGGTTTCACAGGTTAGAAAAATGTAAATGAAGTTTTCACTTTCTGAATATTAAAAACTTCCGGATTAAAGAGATTAACTAATGAGTGACATGAATTAAAAAATATGAGGTTGTTAAATTAAAAAAAATAAGTTAATTATTTTACTCCGCACTTTATATGAAATATATTTGACGTGGTAAAATTAAATAAAATTTTTCAACTGTTCACAGCCATTTGTAAAATTTCACACCTGAATATGGAAAATTACTTTAGCACATTTACTTTATTTTAGAAATGCGAGTCTGAATTGGATTAATAAAGACTATTTGAATTTGAAAAGTCAATTTCTTGATTATTTTATGTCTATTTTATCAATTTTTAATTCTCTTTATTTTCAGATGCGAATTTTAGAAACGATAGACGATTCAAATGAAAGATTTCTTTAATTCTTTGAGAAAGTACAAATGAAATAATTGCATAAGTGTTATTCAATTGTTGTTTACAACATGAAACAAATACGACATCAGTTCTCAAAATGTACACATACATTTTCATTAAAAAGATAAAATATTAACCCACCAAATATTAAATTGAACATAATGGGTTTAGGCCAAGACTGGCGAGTTTTTTGCGAGATTAACATAATAAATGCACAAACGTTTTTTCAAGGACTTTACTACAGCACTTGCAACGCTTCCTTAAGGATACTGAATTTGCATCTAATTAAAAGTAATTCTGTCACTTTTTCCGGGATATGTATACAGCTGTATATGGTTTAATTATCTCGATTTTAAATAAGATACAAGTTTTCTTCATAGAAAGAAGGCCATTCTGACTCGATTCTTAAACAGGAGATTTGCTAATAAAATGGATTTACGTTTTCTAATAATTTAGCAAGCTTTTGAATATAATAAATGACAAGTCTGAAATATTATTTTCTATGATTTATATGGTAAAGTATTGCATATTTGCGTCACAACACTACCCATTTCAAATTCCTACAACTTACAAGAGACAGAAAAAAAAAAAACAGTTTCTTAACTCAAAAATGAAAATTTTTTCCATACAAGAAAATGTAATACGGTCTAATATTCATACTAAATGTAAAAAAAAAGATTTTTGTCAGGAAAAAATTCAGGTTTTTTTTTTTTTTTTTCGTGCTTTTGCAAAATTAAAATAGGTAGCGTTATTTTTTAAGGACGATTTTTTATTCGGATAATTTCTTAAAAATAGAGAATTATACAGATTTATTAAAAAGAATATATTAAAAATAATAAGGTATATTGATATATTAAAAAGAATAAAGTATATCTACTCTGAGAGTTCACTGAATTTTGAAGAATACTTTTATGCTTAGAAAAATCTCAAAGCTATTCCTTAGAAAATCAATACAGAAAAGCATAAAGCAGACAATGCTTTATGCTTTTCACATTATGCATAAAAAAACGGACATAAAATAACCACAGTATCCAATAAAGAAATGCAAACGATAAATACCCAAAAATTATGATGATACTCGTTGGCACCATGTTCAGGACTTGCAGCAGTTGTGCACGTGCGAATGGTGAGTATTCTGGTCGAATTAGCCAGACGTAAACATCGCGTAACCGTTTTAAACAACATGGTCGCTGTTGAATGCGTCAGGAACGACAAAGGCTAGGCAGAGGCTAGGGTATGGAGACTAAAAATCGTTTTCTGCGAGGTATCGGGGAGTGTTATTTATAAACACTAAGGACAGAAGAGGAAGGAAATTCGGAATACTGGCACCTGACGTCTATACCCTCCACATCGGAAGAGTCCTAGTGGACAACATTGGAGAGGAGTTTCCAAGTTTATCGGTAGAGGGCGCATTGCGACAGCACGCATTTTCTTTAGTGCTTCCCTATCGAGGGACACATTCCCGGGAGAAATTCTTTCGAACGAAAAGGGGGTGGAAATCCGGTTTTTCGGAGCAGATTCGATCTGAGCATTGAAATTTCTGGAAGGGTAGTTAACTTTGATTTATGAACCGCCACGCTCCAGTGTCTCCGCTATAAAAATACGACCCTCTGAATGATAGGAATGAATGTTTTATCTGTTGGTAGGAATTATATAAATATTAAAACAGCACAAATATATTTTTAAAATATTTTATGTTACATCAAATGATTCTTTGGATTGATTGAGGTTTTAATTATTAAAACAATTATTTTTTATTATTGATAATATATTGCACTACCATTAATAAATATTGTTGAAAGCAGCTTTGGAAATTAGAAGTCTTCAAATATTCAACCAGAATTTAATTTTTGGGCTTTTTTTAAAAATTTTATTATTAAAGTGGCTCTCAGTAATTTTATATCCTACATATTTTTGAAGAAAAAATTTATCTTAATTATATAACTACAACTGGAAGGCACTGTAACCGATCAGTCGGTTCGCCGAAATCACCGATTAGGTAAATTTTTTTCAGTTTGAATCTTTTATAGGTAATTTAATCTTAATGGCTTCCATTGCGAAATATTCTGAAATTTCACTTTACACTATCATGTAAGTCGTACCATTTTAAGAATCTTATATAATTATGTTCATTTGTTGAATTTTCCATTATCTAAACTAAAATTTGAATTTTAATTTTAAAAGGGGAATAAATAAACATTAACTATTCTAATAACATGCTTGTTTGAATCGTAGCACATTCCCAAGAATATAAGGGTAGAAAGAAGAATGATTTAGAATTAAAGTTTTAGGGTTAAAGATTTAGAGTTAAAGTTTAGTTCAGGAAATAAATTATATTTCAGGATAATTCAATAAAAATTTATTTGGTTCATTATAAATAATCAGCGTACTTCAACAAAAAAGAAAAGAATCTAGCAAAAAAAAAAAAAAAAAATGTTAAAAATGCACGAATTTCTAAAAACAAAAAAAAAATTGTTTCTTTTAAGTTAAACGTTAGCTGTAATTGCTGCATTATGAAAAAATTTTATTAAATATAAGCTTTAAAGTATAAATAAGCTTCAAAGTATGTCCAAGTTTCAAATTTTATTAAAAATAAGCTTTTAGTATCGTTAAAGAAAATTATTTGTTTCGTTCATAACAAAGGAAATATTGTTAAATAGACCTAAAAATGTCTTTATATATTATTTAAAATCAAACTAATGATTTTTATAGAAATTTAATTGGTATAACTGAAAAGATAATTTTTTTGAACTTTAAAACGGTGTAAAAATAATTTTGTAGCTGGTATATTTTCGGAAGTTATCGTAAAAAAAACGTCAAAATATCTCAAAATTTTGTAAATAAGAATTAAAATTAAGATTTCTAAAAGAAATCGCGCAATCTAATCAACCCTTCGATAGACTTGAATCAAAATTTTATAAGAATTTGCATTTCAGATGCTAAAATTGTATATCAAATTTTATTTATCTAATTCTTTAACGTTTTGTAGTTAATCGTGTTCAGTCAATCAAGCAAACAAACTTCCTCTAAATAGATTTCATTCAAAATTTGATAGAAATCTATAAGTATAGTTTAAAGTCTGTGTACCAAAATTCCTTCATCTGGTTCAAAGTGTTTTTGAGTTATCGTTTTTAAAGATAAAGAAACATAGTTCCAAAAATGTGTTTTTCGTACTCAAAGAGATCTGCAACGTGAAAATGCGTCAAAGTATTGAATTATAATTTTTTAGTAAATGTAATACTTTCTCTTTGAATATTTAATATATGAGAAATTAAAAATGATCATTCATGAATTTCAGGTCAGTCACTAGTAGAACTTGACTGAATATAATCTAATTGCACTCTTTCTCATGCGTTGGTGTAACATCACTTTGTTTTCTCCTGCAAGATGCACATGGATTTCTAAATTAAAGTGGCACGGTACATTTGACTTGTCACGCGATTATTTGAATTGACACCATTGAAATCCATTGAACTTAGCTTCGCGAACGGAATAACGGTCTCTATGAGCTTTGAAGTTCGTATCAAGTAAAAGGATGTTCTAGTTAGATTAAATATGCTGTGCTTATATTTCAGATATAAAAAAAAAAGGTGATTCAATGGATTGTACTATTATAGAGGTACTATTATGTACCACTCTTGTCTAACACCTTATACAAAAGATTTACACAATATATAGACCCTAAAATTGTAAGTTAAAAATGTGGTTTTCACAAGAGAAAATATACTAAAGATCAGATTTTTGCACTTAGGCAAATTCTGGAAAAGACCAGAGAATTTGGTATTACTACACATAATTATTTTATAGACTCCAAAGAAGCTTTTGATAGTATTAATAGAAATCGCTTGTATGAAGCTCTGGCTGAATTTCAAATACCGTCTAAACTAATTAGACTTGCAGTTGCAAGTATGTCCAATACCACTTGCAGGGTCAAATTCTTAGGATCTTTAACAGAAGAAATGAGTGTCAATAATGGAGTCAGGCAGGGTGATTCTTTATCCTGTCTTCTTTTTAACATTGCTTTAGAGAAAGTCATTAGATATTCAGGAATTAACATCAGAGGCAATATATTCTAAAAATCAATACAAATTTTGGCCTATGCGGTCGATATTGACATTATTTCAAGAACTGTCTCCGCATTAAAAGATGCTTTTCTTTCTTTAGAGCATGCTACTAATAGCATGGGACTTATCATAAACAGCGAAGAGACCAAATATATGCTTGTACTAAGTAATGGAACCTCCCATGAATCCCATCTAGAAATTGGTTCTCACAAATTCCAGGTTGTCCAAAGTTTTATTTATCTTGGTTCTATAGTTACTGATGACAATAGCATAGTCAAGGAGACGCAAGGCCGTCTAATGAATGCAAATAAAGCTTTTTATGGACTAAAACGATTTTTTAAATCCTCACTACTATCAAGAAATACAAAATTTTTACTATATAAAACCTTAATTATACCAATACTTATCTATGGCTCAAATACCTGAACTTGACCAAAACTGGAGAAAATAAAATATCCATTTTCGAAAGAAAAATTCTGCTAGCTATTCTTGGTGGGATAGAAATCAACAATGTTTTGAGAAGAAGATATAACTTTGAGCTATATAAAATCCATAGAGAATCAGATATTATAAAGTTCATAAAAATAAATCGGATGAACTGGGCGGCTCATATATTTAGAATGAATGATGATTCCATATTAAAAAAAAATTCTTTTACATAAACTTCTAACAAGTAGGAAAAAGGGGTAGATCCAAAATGGGATGGATGGAGCCAGTGGAGACAGACTTCCTGGCTATCCAAGAAAGAAACTGGTGCAGAAGTGTCAAAAGTAGAATGAGGTGGAACAGAATTCGGAGGAAGGCACTGGCCCACCCTAGGCTGTCTAGCTAAATATGATGATGATGATATATTTCAGATAAAAATTTGCAACTGATTTCAAAAAAAAAAATAATAAAAAATTTTTTAATGTATCTTCAGTATTTTTTTTTTTATTATTTTTTTTTTTTTAGTTATACACTTCTGGCGACCAATAGTTTCGTCGGGAATATTGGTTGTGCTTAATCTCGATGAAAAATCGTGTGCAAAATTTAATTTCGTGATGTCCTCAACAAATTACGTATTTTTAGCTTTTTTTTACTTGTATACTCTTCATGTAAAACGTACAACATTTTGCATTATGACAAGTTTATTCCTCAGGAATAATAAGTAGTGACTTTTTTGCAATTTGAATTACAATTTTAGAAAAAATGAAACATATTCGTAGATTTCAAGAAATTTAAAATATTTTGAGGCTAAGTCAAAATCAACAGAACAAATAAGATTATTATGCGTTGTGCCATACTTTGCTCAATACCATTCTCTAACACCAAATTAAAATAACAATAATAATAAAAAATTATGCTTCTTTTCTTTCATATGCAAAAAATATACGTTAGCTTAAATAAATAAATAAATGTGTTATTGAAATAAAAAAAAAGTTAAAAGTCATCTTATTACAACATAATCTCATATTACATATACTCTGTGTTTGACGAGTATACTCGTCATCGCTACGTTTTTGCGACATAATTTAGATGCGCATTTTCCGAAGAGGTAGAAACCGTTAACAGATTAAACATAAATCTACGAGAGGTATTAGAACCCTATTATTTTATTAGCTTCATACCTGTTCAGTTTAATGTGTACATGAACTTCCTAATGGAATCAAGTCTCACAACATCAAACTGACATCTTAAGTGTCTGAATTATATATCTTCGAATTTTACATAGTCTTTTAAGGAAATGTAATTTCAGTTTCTAATTCTTCACTTAAACTATGCAGATAATTAACAGAATGTTCCTTTCTTAACTTTCAACAATGAAGGAAGATCGCACGATTAAATATTTGATGAAATAATAAAAAAAATTTGAATTTCATGACAACAATAAAACCTATTTTAGTAAAATTCTTTAAAAAGTATTTCAAAAAATTATCAAAATTCAAGAAAAATTTCCTCGAAAAATTAAATCATTGTTAAAAAAATCAATTAAAAATCATTATTTTAAAATGATGTTAAAATCAGTTTGTGCAATAATTTTTGTAAATATTATCGCGAGGAAATAACAATCTCTCTTAATTTTCAATTAATTAAAATTTCCAAAAAATCATTCCCAGCTGCACATTCTTACCTTCCAAAATACATTTGTGTCGTAGCTGTAAGTCAAAGAAACTATCCTGTATAAGAACACACTAATTATCCTTTATTATTAGCAGAGATTTAGTGTGTCACCTTTTTAACATAAAAGAAAACAATCAATATATATTATTTTTTCGTATAAGCTGTCTCTTCGCCATTATTAAAACTAATATGAATATACCTATTATATGCTGCAAAAGTGTTAATATTTTATTTCTCCTATCCCTGTTAAAAATTGTGAACCTCAACTGGCAGTTCATTTGAAGATATCTTCTACGCACTTACTGCATACCTGTACCCTAAATTTCTTGTACTCGTTTAAAGAATGACGCAGCAAAAGAAAAAACATGTTCTTTATGTCATGTTTTTCTGTCATATTTTGGACTTAATTCAACAATAAAACACCCATTTATCATCATATTCCTATTTATAGAAGCTATGTTTGTATTTAAAGAAACCAAAATATGCCATTATTCGATTGTCCATATTACAATAACATTATAATAGATGTAAAGTTTCTCAGAAGAAAATAAGTCCACTTTTGAGTATTATCTCAAGTTCTTAAAATCGAAAAGTAAAATTTTAAAATTTATTCGAACGCATTTATAATAGTGAATTCACATAAAATTTTACAATTAATTTTAACACCTTAACTCAAAATTGCTACAGAAATTATTGAAGTTCGTTTAATTTGCTTGCCTTATGGATTAAGTAACAGTTTAATCATTTCTTAGTCTTTCGTCTCGAATAAAAATTCGTAAAATTTCGAATTTGACAAATGTGGAATCGGAGTTTTCTATGCATTTATTTCATCATAGATAGTGTGTTTGTTAGATTTTCATTATTATCATGTAAAACTAATTCAAAAACAGCATTGTTTATGCATTAAAATAAAAAAATTCCCGGTAAATATAGTTAGAATCAATTCCTTTATTAAACTTTTAATGCTTTAGTAATTTATTTGATTTGTCTTTATATATAAATATCAGGGTCAGAAAATTTGTTTACATTTAGATTAGTTTAATTTAGTTATATTAACGTCCCGTTGTAAAGCAACACTAGGGCTATTTTGGGATGGACCTTGTAATTTTGAACCGTGGTCAGATGACGAGGACGACACCTGAGCTGGCACCCCCCCTCTCCACACCAGCGGGAGGACGTTTAGCATGACGGATTTAACATGCAACAGACCCCCTTACACGAGGCTTCTTCGGTAGAATCGGGTCTCGAACCTGAAACCCGATGGCTCACAAGCCGAGGCCTTACCACCAGGCCACCGCGGCCATTTACATTTAGAAGGGTCATAACAATGGCAACGAAGGGTCATATGGGAATAACAATCTTATTATGCACAGACAGTATTGAATTAGAAATTGCATCTGTGCAGATAAAGGGAAGAGGAAGGATTTTCAAATCTGTAAATTTTTTGCGGATAGATGCAATTTTCTTTGGAGAAATATCCCTGAAAGAATTATTTAATTTTGTAAATTTTATTTTATAGAACAGATGGATGCAACGCACGACACAGGAAAATTTTGATTCCCCAAAAGAATATACCGCTGAAATTAGCACGACATATGCAAGATTCTTAATACTGATTAATTAATACCATCTGCGTATTATATACATAAAGCAAATCGTGACAAGTTCATGTTGACCAATGATGTGTCACAACCTTATAAAGGTGACTTTTGTCCAAGGCTGGGAAGTATTCTATTCTGTACAGACATGGGAAAAAAAAATAATCTGCATTAGAGGCTACATATAGCTGGGTGAACTATCTTTTTTCTATTCCTACCATATTCAAAATCGGGACCTTGTTTGCTGAATTACTGGATGATAATATAAAAAAAGCAAAGGCTACCAATGCCTTCGCATTAATGGCATGAATGGCATTGAAACGACACCTGCAGCATGAAAAACACAGGCGCTAGGCAAAGACTATGAAAAGGTGAAAATAGTCATTAAAGATAGAAAAATAGTAGAAAAGCGAAACATTTTATTGCGTTTCAGAAATTTTACAAGTTTTATCAAAGTGTCGATATGTATTAAAGTGAGCTTCATGTACTACAAAATAATTTTATAATCAACCTCTAATTTGATGACAACAGGTCTCTTGTAGAGAACACCGTTTATATTCCCGGTTTCTAAACTCAATTGTAAAGATAATTTATTTCTAAATGCCTGACTTCACCTGAAATCCTATGGTTTCAGAAATCCCAGTATATCGAGTATACCCAGTATATTTTATAAAATATATCTCTGGCGTGGGCGTTTTCTAGAGCTTTGTTGAATCCAAAGTTTTTAATTTTGAATTCTCTAAGGTATGAGATTCTTCTTATCGTTGTAAAAATACTTTAAGTCAACAAAGAAGCTGTTTTCTAAAAAATTGTTTTTAAAACAACATTTAAATGCAGTACTAGAAATATTTCGTAGAAAAATTCTTTTATAAGTTATAAAAAGTCATGTTAAATGTGAAAATATTTAAGATCGCTCAAATTAATATCTTTTAAAGATATATGTAAAAACTGAGAACTAAAGGAAATTTATACAGCATGACGAAAAGTTTTTGAACTTGTGATACGACTCCAAATTATTACGTTAAAATAATTGTTTTTTATATTACCAGTTGCCTCTGGCGATCAGTTGTTTAGTTTGTAATATCAAACGTATTTAATTTCAGTTAAATCTTTTATATATAACTAGATATTCATGTGCTTAAAATATTTCATGAAGTATTTTATATATGAAATTATGATTAGTATTAAAGCCGGATTTTTAAAAAATCCTTACACCTGTTTGGTTAATTAAATCTTGAACTTTCCAAATGAAGATAAATATCATGGGACAATAATGTCATTAAGAATGTAATGTTTTGGTAATTTACCGTCTAAATGCAATATATTTCATGATTCTATAACACATTAGAATTACTCACGCCCTGCTTTAGTATCCAGGGTAATCTGTGTTGCTTGAAGATATGGAAATGGCTTGAATTACATTTCAAGATTATAAAGTTATTTCGAAATTACGTAAAATACGAATTTAAAAATTGTTATTTAAATATTAGTTAAATTTTTATCATCAAAAGACAATTTTTAAAATTTTAAAAGGGTGTAAAGCTCATTTTTTGAGCAATCTTCTCAAAATGTTTCGTAAAGAAATGCCAAAAATTTCCTTTAATTTTTAATTTAAATTCTAACAAAAAATACCGAAAAAAATTGTTACGAGATGCACATTGCTATTCTTTAATTTGGTAGTTCTAGTCTAAATAGTCCGACCTGCAGACTTTGCAAATACAGGTCTCCTAAAAGCAGTTTTATGTATATTTAAGTGTCTGACTTCCAAGAACTTTTTGTAGTCTGGAAATAGATTCTCTCTATCACACGTAGAAAAAATTGGATGCATCTTCGAATCAGACAGGTCCAGATTTAAAATTAAAAGAAAGAAAATCAATACGAATTTTTCTCTATAAATACGGAGTTATTTATGCTATAAAGCAGTAAATCAACAAATTATTTTAATCAGTTGTACATGGATTCAAAGTACCTTAATTAGCATGCAACAAAAATGCACAAGAACGAAGCATAGTTTACTTTTCGTGTAAGTTTGCCTTTTCTTGAGCCAGTCAAAGTTAATTTATTCTTCATAAATCGTCTGCCTAATAAATAAATACGATTCTGCGCTCTCCTAGTTTTGATTTAATAAAAAACCCAATAATAATGAAATCGAAAATATTTTTGATAATATGGTACACGTTTTTGCATTTCCTTAGATGCAGTGATTAAAGATATAGAATGAAAATGAATGACTATGAAATCGATTGATATAACAGCAAATAATATTTGATCCGACAACTTCGTACATTTATTTATTACATGACGTATTGGCAAAAAATATTCTTATCCTGTAACCGTGGGTTTCATCTTCCTCTCTTTGTCTCGCAATTGTGTTTAATAAAAATCTTTTGGAATATTTTTTTAAATAAATAATCTTAAATAATTTTTGGAATAAGATATTCGTTCTATTTTTCATAGCTTTTGATATATGTTAAGAATATAAAATTAATACTGGAGTTTGTTCCATTTCTACGCCTGACAATATTTTTTATGTAAAAATATAATATGAGATTTAATTAATTTGAAGAAGAAAAAAATGTTCGGGATAATTTAAATAAAACAAATTCAGAATTTTAAACTTCTTTTGCACGCGTTTGCAATAAAATTCGTTCTTCAGAATCCTTTTTTTTTTTTAGATTGGCAACAAAAAAATATCGATTTATTGATCTTTTCGTTAGATCCTGTTTTCTATCAAAATGAGAAAAGTCACTTTCGACAGAACCATCACGTGAGGGCAATGACATCCTATTGGTCAGTTTTAAGATAAACAGAAACAAGGAATTCCGAAGTAATCTGTTTTGGGGTTGTCCAGTGAAGAATATGCATGGATATCTAATCTTTACAGAATTTCTCAATCTTGATAAAATTTCCTATAATGACATCTAGCCGGTAGAGTAAATGAATTTTGAAGCCCTGAGAATTTTAAAAGATTGTACATCTGTACATTTCAACAGGAGTAAAATAATATAACTGAGAAAATAATAATGGATTAAAACTCTTTCCTGTTACTTCTAGATGAGGATCTCCATCCTACATAAGACTTTTAAAGCAATTTTGATATTATTCGGAGGCCAATCTGTACTAATAATGAAGATGAGTGCGCGTGTTGTCGCTCTATATGCCAGAACATTTGATATAACGCTAGGTTTATCTATTCTTTGGATGGAGAAAATATACAAATTGGAGAGATTTTTTTTTTGAAATTTTAATTAAAATTTGAACTAATTAAAAATTATGCGAAATTTTAGTATTTTTCAGCGATAATTTCCGAAAATATTACAGCAAAAAATGTTTTTTACATCATCTTAAAAGACAAAAAATTTTCTTTTGAATGATACCAGCTTTTTTTGCTAGATAGTTTTTTTATTATTATTTTAATTATTGTTTGCTAAAAATTTCAATTTTAAGGTTTGACTTCAAAATAAAGCAGTTGCAATTTTTAAAAAAATACTATATAATATAATTGGATGCATAAAGATAAAGACAGAAAATTAAGGATATATACGAAATGTGAACAGAATGGTTTAAGGCTTCTAAAATAGTGTAAATAATTCATCGATAAAAATTTAAAAATATCTGTTGAAGAAGCCATCAAAATATAATTAAACAAGATATTTAATTGAAATTTTTAACAACTAATCCCGACAAACAAACTGGTTACCAAATGCATTAAAATATATATAAATAAAAAAAAAAATTCGGCGCATTAAAAAGGAAAAATTATTTTTTTTCATCAATAATCTAGAGATTAAAAATATCGTAAAAACATATGAAAAAAAAGAGAAATAATCTAAGAAAATTGAGATTTTAATATTACGTGCAATGTTTCCGAAGTTTTATAAAATGATTGTCAGATTATTTTTTTTGTTTTTTAGAGCAATAATTGTGTTTTTATATCTCCCTTATATTATTTTTTGCTCCTCACACTTTCATTATTTTTGTTTTGACCGAATTTTTGATAAATGTGGACATAGCATCACCGTATGAAAATCTCTATGCCAAACCTATTTATATCTATATTTACAGGCATATAAAATTTCATCGTGGGGAAACTACGTTATTTTAATATTCCAATTTTCTAAGTCTACGTATTCTAATTTACACAAAAGCATTTTTAACCAGTTAACTGCGGAATTTATTTTAAAAATCCCTCAAGAGGTATGTAAAAATTAAGCTGTGATATGTATATATATCGAACGCAATATAAATGGTTGCATAATAAATTTTTCAAAAAAATTATAATAGAGCAAATAAGATTTAAACTTTGTTAGATAAATAAATTACACGCCGAAAGCATCAAAATTGATATTTGAAATATTTCTCAAATTAACTACTAGATGGCACCACTTCAGAAATTAATTTTTAGCTAAATTAATATATTAATTGATAAGGATCTAAAATTATTAAAATATTCTATTGCCCTTTGGAACCGACAACTAAAATTTCATAGTTCTACATGAGGAAATAAGTCAAGAAATCTATTGCAAATGCCTTTCATTATAAGCATGAAACATGCGAAATTAAGCAAAATCTTTTGATAAAGTGTTTCCCAACATAAATTTAAAGCCTGATCAGTTAAAGAAGGTTCTTGAGGGGTTTTCACTCTTTCTAATAGAAATAAATTTAAATATTCCTTCAAATGCCAGATCAATCTGAAATACAGAAGTACCCTTGCTTAAACCATTATAAAGGAGGAGGTGTGGGATGAGGATGAATGATTATTAGAACGGTACAAATTGGTAGCAAATTTTTAAAAGCACGGGGAAACGAATAAAGCAGGTGAAAGAGGAAAAAAAAAAAAAACAGATAAAAAGACCGCTCACTGATTCAAAATTTATTGGTACATATGGTTTTTTATGGTAAATGACTGCATCTGATGCATCCCTATATCACTTCAAATTCACAATTAATATACATCACATCCACGATTAAACAATGACAACTGAATTTATTCATGCTAAAGAGGGTTGACTTATATCTCCTTTAATTCATTTTTAGAACCTTTTGTTTCATTCTGAATCGTATAACTAAGCAAAATTGTCAATTTAACTTTCTATGACCAACAACTTTTTTTCGTGCAATACGCTGAATAGAGATATTTTAACTTCTTAGTATATGATTCATGTTCAATCCAACTGCATGCACATTAAATTTCCACTTTTATGGTGACTTAACCGAAATTACTCGGAGCAGGTAAGCTTAAGATCTGAAAATAATAATAATAATAATACTGACATTGTCATAGAAATATATATCGACGTCTGACTTTTTATCTCTAGAAATAATTTCAAGTAAATCATTGAGTGAAATATACGGGAAAAAAAGTCATAAAGGCGGAAAATCGACGTTTTCTTTTTTTTCTTTGCCTGTTTTGAAGGAAAGAATTGAACCGTGAAGTCTTTTAGATAATGCTCGGTAACAATTTCAATCATAAATTACGTAACCATTAAGAAATAAAGGGAACTTTCTCACAGTAGAGATATTTATAATAGGTTCCCATGTGTAGAGGTTAAACAGATATATGACTAATTTTTTAAAAAAATATCTAGAATAAATCAAAATCTACTGCATATTATGATTTTAAATCATTATTATTTGTTTTCAATAATCCTCCATTCTAAATATTAATTTATAAAAGTGACAGAGAAATGGAAGATAATTGTATGTCACAGAACACTGGCATCATATATCAGATGGCCTGAATATATATTCACAATTTCTTAAATATATATTTAACTTTATGCTAAATTACAGCACGGACACACACACACACAATATGCATTATAAAAATGATTATTTTCTAATTAATAACTCCAACTTAACTTTTAGTTCTGAATGCGTAGGTTTATGGTTCTAATGTTCTTCACTGTTACGCGTATAAAATAATTCCTGATTCTGCTAGAATTCATTAAATAATCGCTTCGGAACCTATTACCGTATGACGGTACGTCCCCACGGTCTCCTTATCCTACTTTCTACCTTCACATTCGGTTCACGGCGCTGTTTCGCCATGGCGCTTACAAAAAAAAAAAAAAAAAAAAAAAATTGTTAATGGAAAAAATTGAGATAATGGATAAAATTTGAAATCCTTCCAATACATCATGAAGAATAAGAATTATTATTGAAAAATTCCATTTCAGTTTCTTTTTTAATCACACACTAACACACACACATATATATATATATAATGAATTTCTTAATTTAGTTTAAATCTTAACTAATTTCCTACTTTTTTAAATCTTAAATTAGTCTGTGTTATTTCATTCTAAAATTTTCTCTTATCTGCTGATCTAAATCCTTATTTTTAAAATTTAATCTTTACCAACACGCGCTCTAATTTTTTTTTTTTTTTTTTTTTTTTTTCTTTATTCCTTATGCCGAGAGCGAAAGGATAAAGGCGCCTACATAGGTTTTAAAAGGTACCTAAGATTCCCTTTCTTAAGTCGACATGTATCAAAGAAATCTCATAATAAAGCCATGAAATGGAAAAATTCTGACGTTCTCGCTCTTGTCTTCTGGTGCGAACGTAAGCACTGCGCCTTTGTTCCTGAATAAAAATTATTCCTCCCATTGTAAATTAAACCGTATTTTATTGAAAAATTCTATTCCTTTCGGCCATGTAACTGCCAAAATTATATATATATATATATATATTCTGGCATATAAATTATTCTTAATTTTTTATTATTATAATTAATTATTAAAATTTTCTGGCAGTATCCATTGTTTTATAAAGTAGCCAAAATGCTAATAATAATGATAGTTAAAATTTTAATATCTGAATGCGAAAATTTTCTAAATATGCTTTGTAAGTTTTTCAAATGATTTATTTATGTAATAACATACACAAACTTAATACAATTTTTTTAATTAAAAATATTATTTTCAATTTCTTATGTTAGTAGTAAAATTAATTGCGAATTCGTTTCAGATCAAATGAAGTGCATTTTAAATTAATAATTCTTTTTGCATTTTTTGTGGAAATTTTCCAATAAATCCGTTAGGATGAAAATACAACGATACATCTGTAAAAACAATAAAAAAAAATTAAATCATGTGTATGCGTTTATTTCATATAACAAAATATTTTATGACAATAGTAATTGCTAAGAGAATTTTTGTACACATGGCATAAAATTATAAATTATGGAAAGTAACATTCAGTTCAAATTAGTTTATCGATAAAAAAAGTGTGCAACAAATTTAAAATTATGAGAGAGTTAAACATTTATACGCATGCTTCCAATAAATATACGTACTGGAAACAAATAGCTTTAAGAAATTCGTCGAGTACCGGTAGATGGCAGCACAATAACAAGTTTCCACATTAATCGATAACAGAATTTCATCTCTTTCTCGTATTTCTGCAGAAGACTCCCTTGTTTTTAGATTAAAAATCATTTATTTTATTACGAGTGATTTCAAAAAATGTTTGGAATCTGTCATTAAACAAATATGTAACGTTATAATAGCTTAGATTATTATTAAGGAGTTACTCCAAATTATATATTTTTTTTCTGCTTTCCAAGAAGATATTTGACAAATGTGGTTCCTTATGGCCCAAAAGCCATGATGTTGACTATTCTGTGCCAAGCTAGAAAAATAAAATCACCAGTGTGAAAATATAAATCTTTCGTAAAACTGGAGGTGTAGATAATTCCTCTAAAATATTGACTGGATAAAATTTAATGGATTTTAAAAATTCAAAAAATTAAACGTGAAATGTTTTTTCAAATAAGTTGGCTATGAAACTGAAACAAATTTGCAAGTATTGAATCTTGAATTTTGAGAATTTATAAAGAAATTGACAGCGAGCTCAATCGTGGTTGATCAGCCAGCAACAAATGAAATTAAAAGAATCGGTATGTCCAATGTATAAACAAAAGAAGAAGAAAAAGTGTATGCTTTCCTAATTTTTTAACCAAGGTTTTAAAAGTATTTTGGTAATATGAATTTTATTGTCTACCTGAAGATTTCATTGTATTTATCATCTAGTATAAAGAAACATTTTAGTGTGCTTTTTTAAATCGCTTTCTAGTAAAGTAACATTTATTGGTGTGATCCTCGGTTTGGCGATTTTGTTTGGTTTCTCATTACCTAAAATACCAACATGCGATGGTACTAAACAATAATAAAATCATGAGAAGTCAAATTATTAAAAAAATCCAATCTCTTAAAATCAAACAATGATTATGAGGATGAAAATTAATCAGTTTTTATATTAATGCTATATTTATTATTATTTAGTTTGAACACTCTATTAAAATTATTATTACTTATCAAACAATTAATCGCATTGACTATAACAGATATAGAATTCGGACCACTGAAAGATTTACTTATTATACAGATCCAAGCAATGCACATTATGAAGTCACTCTCGACAACTGATCAACTTATTTTCATATTTCAACCCATCTTTAACTAAATAACCATGTTAATGGTTTATTTTAATTCAATTTTTTTATATCATTTGCTTTATGAAACTATAAATGTTTGTATTTATTATTTTAATATGTATATGCTGAAAAAAAACTTTTAAATAAGAAAATTCCTCGAAAACTATTTATAATTATTCTAGGCATTAATTTTTTTGCTTCCAAATAAGAATATTTAATTATTATGATATATTATTAAAAAAAAATTCAAACGTATAAACGTATAACAGTAATTTTCTAATCTGCCAACTCGGAAACCCACCCACTATTGCTCAGGATCGGCGAGCTCCAGATTTGGTGATAAACCATAGAAAAATCGTGTATTATCAGCTAAAGTATGAAATATCGTGCCACTTGTGAGAATTTAAAAAATTTGCTGGTTTATGTGTCATCTTTTTTCAACAGATCATATCCAAAATTAGATGTTTACATCTAAATAGGTATCGAATTGCAACAAAATAATATATTAAAGCAATAAAAACTAAAATAAACTGGGGTGGATCTTCTGATTTTCGCTCTAATTCCGTCTATTATGTTTTGTTGAAATCTGAATTTCCTAAATAAATTTTATGATTTCTCAACCAATATATTCATTTCGCTATCTGTTACCTTTTTGATTGTTTTACCTTGGGAATACCAAAGTGTGTCAATAATTGATAAGCATACTGGAAGAAACTTTTTAAATCGCTGACAGAAGCGTTTTTTAAATATTCAATTTCTAAACATACATTTCAGGGGTCATACTGTCCGAAATTTCTGCAGAAAGTTAAAATACAATGCAATCGTTAAAATGCAATGCAATACAAAATCGTTTGTTATGAAGTAGAGTCTGAATTTTTTATATCTCATTCATATCAGCTTACTAAAGGTTATAAAACTCCCACTTAACCCTTTAAATGGCTATTTTTTTCTAGTCATATTATGTTAAAATATTTTTAGGCTTGAAATTAGATTAAGAAAAGGGATTCATTTAGCTTATTAGATAAATTTGATGTGATTAATTAATTAATTTGGTTAATTAATAATTAAGTAACAATTCAAGACACATCATTTTGTCTGAAATAAAGAACTGAAGCATTTAAGTTTCTGTCTTTCTAAAAAAATTTGTCAGAACTTAAGCCAAACTACATAATTTCATACAAAGATTGAAAAATTTGGTGGGAAGCATACTTCCCACGGCCCTAGAAAGGGTTAAATAAATATTTATAGATGCAGACGATTCAGATCTATTGAGTTTGTAGAAGTTAGATCTATAAGTTTGTAGAAGTTATCTATGTTTTTAGAAGTTTATCTATAAGTTTGTAGAAGTTAGATCAGCTGATAACGAGAGCACTGATTTTTGAGCGTCAAATAATCTCAATAAAGGATAATTTTCACCATTTTATTTTACGTAATTCTTTCTTATTTTTTAAAGCTAATATTTTCATGATTGATTTTAAACTATCGATTTAAATCTTATTATCTATAATCTAATAGAAAAATAATGACTCTCCATAATATGTGAACAGGGGGGGGGCATTAAATTTTCAAAACATGGTAAAGTCTTATAATAGAAAGAAGATTTTCAACCCGTTAAAAGCCATGTCAGTTACTCTTGACATAGTCAATCTAGTGCCTTTTGCCAGAATTACCATCTCCATCTTTTTTTGAAAATCGTCAGAAAATATAGTCATATGATGAAGATATCAACATTATTTTATTGATGTAATTATGGGAAGGCCGGGATAACCTGTTTGGTAGGGCTTTGGATTGTGGCTTCGGAGACCCTCCGTGTATATGGTGTCTGGTGCACATATAAATCTGTCGTAGCCACAAAGTCCTTCAAGTTGAGACAATACCACTGTGGATACTGGATCAGAAGTGATCGTTCTATGATTCAGGTCTAAATTACGATCTGTGGAAGAGCGAATGAATTGTATGAATGAAGTTCTCCCCCGTGAAAAGAGCTGTGACGCATGAGTAGCTAAAACATACTCTTGGTCCTAGATGGCGCTACTGAAATAAGAAATTCTAATACTCAACTTAAAATCGGTAACTTCGTCAGTGGACTTGTCTATGACAAGTGCCATAAGCAACAACAACATGTAATTATGATTTATGTTATGATTTAAGCATTACTTTTAAGTATCATATGGATATAAAGGGTAAAGGAACGATTCCAATCGGTAGGCGCTGGATGTAATCTTCAATATTATTAATTTTCATAGCGCTATGTAATGGCATTTCTGATGTACTACGACATTTTCGTGAAGACACGAAGAATGTCGTTCCGCAAAATGTGAATTTATTTCTGTACGTTTCTGCTACAAGTCTCCAGATTTTGAAAATTTAACATGAAAAATGTCAGAAATACATTTTATCGATGACTAGCTGCTTTTCGCAAAATTTGTTACTTTATGATTTATGTTTTATGATTATGTTTTATGATTATGTTTTATGTTACTTTATGATTATGTTTTCGGTCAGTTCCTTAAAAGACCAATATAAAAAGTTAATCTTTACAATTTTCTTAAGTATCCGTTCATCAGATTATACAAATAATTGCATTTATGAACATTGTAGAAACAATAAAAATTTAGTTGAAAATTGGAAAAAATTCCGAATTTTTTTTTTATATACCTTTTCTAATATCACAGAATTCACATTCATCCGTTATGATGGAAGATATAAATCTACTTTTCACATTTGAGACAAATTCTTTTTTTTTAAAAAACTGTTTTTCTTTTCCTAACTTGGCTATTTTATGTTTTCCGCGAAGCATTTCGAAGCTGCTGAGAAGTTAAATCACAGAAAGATATCATGACGTGATTTGTAGCAGAACAATAAAACTGAAGCAAGCAACCTAAATCTTCAAATTCTATTTTAAAAGCAATCTTATTACAAACATCATTCATAGGTCATCAACTAAGCACTCAAATGTCCATAACAAATATGAAGTAAGCACTTCGATAGTTTTACAGTAAATAAATAAATAAATAATAGTCCTGTGACAATCCACTGTTGCAAAACCATTTCATGCGACTTAAGAAATCACTTAAAAACCCTGTTGAAAACATGTCCATCAACAGAACTGAAAGAACTTAGCAAATCGCAAAATACTTATGAAAGCTGAAAGACAAACATCATAACAAAATTTATTTTTCAATAAACACCACCCGTTTAAGTAAACTGACCGCAGAAAAGTAAACTTGTCAGTTTAATAGTGTTGGGAAAGAAAAAAAATAATCATATTTTATTAATTTTTTTAAAAGCATAATATTAAATTATGTTCATTTAAATTAATGTACAGAATTGGCACACACTCTTGCGAAAGAAGAGGGGTGATAATACATGACCAGATATACAATATTGTTTTATCTCCTAAATACGAGATTATTATCGTATTAGATCTGTATCACAATTTGAACTAAATCTGTCAAGAAGATCAGTTTTAATCTGTCTGTTCGAGCACAAATATAATTGATAGCTCAAAACCGCAACAAACCGGAGAGACGAATTTTGATGCATAGTCTGAATATCGAAATTATAGATCTTTATCTGATTTTTTTCATAAGGCAGTATGTTTGTATCTGGAACGATAACTAAAAAAACATAGTAAGCAAGATCAATGAAATTTAATACAACTAAATCTTGACAACAAAATTGTAAATCCATAACATATTTTGGAGAAAATCATGTAACTAGTTAACTGTTTTTGACGAGTATACTCGTCATGGAAAAAATACAGCAATTTGCGTTATGACGAGTTTATTCGTCAGGAGTAATCAGTAGCAATAATTTAGATATGCATTTTCCGAAGAGGTCGAAAAAGTTAACTGATTAACGGGAAGAAGTACAAAATACATATTTGATATCTTCCAAATACAAGGAAGTTCAGCAAAGAACGTGCCATAGCGCCAAATAGTCAGACATGGCTACGCATACAAGAAAATCAAATAGGAATGTATATTCTGTGTGTATATTCTGCATTAGGCTATTAAACAATATATGTTTTATATTTTATGAAAACTCAATTCCTTGGAAACATTCTATTTTATCAATTTTTAATTGATATTAGCCGTCTTTGGTGAATGGTGGTATTTTATTGGAGTTAAATTTTTTATGTATATTAAGAAATTCCGATTTCTCTATTAAAGAATTTTTAAGCATCGAATTGTAATTTTATTATCTTTATAACTATTAAAATAACTCGACATAACATTTATTGTGAACATGAACATTCCTAATGGAATCGAGTCCCATGACAATTCATTACTTTTTTTTTTTTCCAATAATGTGATTTCACTTTTCACTTCTTCATGTTAAATTGAGTACATAATTAGGTGAATGTTTCTTCCTTATCTTTCAAAAATAGAAGGAAAAAATTGCTATTCAGTGCTTTATGAAACGATGAAATTGATTCGAGTTTCATTGCAACAATGAAGTTATGTTAAACATTATGAAAAAACAAAAATAATTTTTTTAAGGATCAAAATTCAGGAAAAAAAATCACGACAATTAAGCTGCTATCATTAAAGAGCATTTTAAGTCCCAAAATAATCAAAAATGAATTTTGCAAAATCAAAATCTCCAAATAATAAAAAATGAATGAATGTATATTCTGCATTAGGATATTAAACAATATATGTTTATATTTTATGAAAACTCAATTCCTTGGAAATATTCTATTTTATCAATTTTCAATTGATATTAGCCGTCTTTGGCGATTGGTAGTATTTTATTTGAGTTACATTTTTTATGTATATTAAGAAGTTTCGATTTCTCTATTAAAGAAAATGTTTTCTGGAGTCAATTTCAATTCTTTTCCAATTTCTCTATTTCAAAATATTTTCTGGAGTTAATGTGAAAAACGCTAAATACTAATTAATATTTAATTAATTAAAATTTTAGAAAAAAAAACTGATGTGCACTAAGCTACCTTCGAAAATATATCTACGCCAAATTCGGAAACTTAGGTCAAACGGTCCATTCTGTAGGGATGGCAACAAACACTCACACAGACATTCATGCGCCTTTTTCTCCATTATTAGTAGAAATTCAAGTACATTTGAAAACTCGTATAAATATCATTTCAATTACGAAAGCGATATTTGACGCATGGAATATATAGGCATCATCACTTTAGGTTATTCAGGTTTGTATTTTACGGAAAGTGCCATTTTCCGAATAGTTGGAGAGAAAGTGGAAGATAAATACTATCTGTTTAACCATTGTTTAAAGTTAAGAGGAAAAAAATGAAAGGATGGCAAGAGGTTCAAAGTTTACAAACAAGAGTTAGATAACTGTTACAATACAGAAAGATGTTTCACATTATCTGCTGGGAACTGACATTGCGATGACAGATTGGAAGGAAGGGTAACGTTTGAAGTACATTTCTTTTTGAGGAAAACGAAGAAAACAAAAGAAAAGAAAACTGGGACAAAAGGGGGTAGTAGGTGAAATCGCTTGGAAACGCAGATAATTCATACTTCAAAAGTAAATTAGAAGTTCAAAGGATCTCTTACCTAAACTAGCGAGAGTGGTCTCCTAAAACTTTCTTGCATATTCTCTAATAAAGATGTTATCCCAGAGTACACCTTGGATAGTATTGGCGTGCAAACGTTATGAAATATTAATCTTTGGCGTGAATTCAGCATTTTCACTGAATCTATCGTGTTATACTTGGCGAGTTATTTGGTGATTAATCCCTGGCATTCGTTAATAGTATGCAAAAATCGAATTTTTA
Organism: Argiope bruennichi; assembly: GCF_947563725.1. Classification (NCBI taxonomy): domain Eukaryota; kingdom Metazoa; phylum Arthropoda; class Arachnida; order Araneae; family Araneidae; genus Argiope; species Argiope bruennichi. The sequence goes on along the minus strand of NC_079159.1, from coordinate 56,516,391 downwards.
TTTTAGACACGTTTTTCGTAATCGATTGAAACAAAAATTAGACACAAAACTGCACTTGTAGTCACAAAATTCCATACCAAATTTGATATATTTAAGTCATTGTGCTTTTGAATTATTGCGTTTACATGCTCCTGAAAATGCAGACCGATAGACAGTCAACCGGTTGTTGAATTTGGCTCAACATTCGGCATGTGTCTGCACCATAGATGATAAATATGTGTACCGAATTTTATCTATCTAGCTTTCATCCTTTTTTCCATTTATTGTGTTAATTTATATTCTAACAGTCAGACAGATGGACTTCTGTACAGATTTCACTCAAAACTTGATAGAAATCCGTAAATTTGGTCCATTTTTCAACCATTCCGAATTTTAAACATTTAGATCAAAGTGTATTTGAGTTATCTTTGTCATAAACAGACAGACAGACAGAGGGACATTTTCTAAAAATGTGTTTTCCGAACGCAGAGATTCGTCAAAATCTCGAGTTTGAATTTTTTGTCGATTGCTATCTTTACTCTATACTACGTATACGAGGAAATAAAAAAAAAATCATTATTATTACTAAATCTAATGAAAAATCCAAATAAATTTTTTTTCAAATAAGTGATAGATTCCTTAGCAATTTCTTAGTAATTTTTAGAAAATTCTTAGATATTGAAATCAGTTTATTATTTACATAATGCTCATCAAGTTTTCGTATCCATCTCAACGGATTAAAAAGGACGTGGTATTTACATCACAAGATGTGGTGACGTGTATTCAAATAGTAGATGTGTAGGCAATTACACCCGTAATAGGTCTGTTTGTCATAAGAACTTCTCTAAAGTGATGAACAGCAATAAACATAAAATTTTGCAATGGCCATTGTTGGATCCATTTCTAGATCAACTGTGAAATTTTCAACTTTCAGAATTAATATATTCTTAAGATATTTAATTAAATAACAATTATCAAGCCAAATGTCAGCATTTTTACTGTTTGAATGTTTGAAAACTGAGTTTTTCATCTATATCATCCAAAATAATTAGCTAATCGAAATGATTTGTGTACCATCTTAGAGCGGGCAGAATTTTCTTTTTAATTGTACCAATTTAGTATTCAGCTAATTTTTCCTTTAATTTTAAGAAAATTTTTCAAAGATAACTTTAAGCACATTCTGTAGCAAGGTTTTTTGTATTGTAATTAAATTCATTACTCAAGTGCGTTTGACATGGTTATCATTAAATATTTCTGCATTTAAACATTAAATTCAAGTTGAATTTTTACATACTTCTTATTTAGCACACGCATCAATGATTACACTAGTCTATAAATATTTCGACTACATTTCGTTTAATTTTTACAGATTTTTCTATGCTCCTAATGAGTGTGCAAAATCATTCGACGTTATTGATTTCCTTTCCCATTAGTAAAAGAAAAACTAAAATGAAAAAGAAAGAATATTAAGCTCCATTTTTCAGGTCTGACACACAAACATGAAAAGAAAAAGGATAATACTCAGAATTATTCAACTTCTGGTATCATCGTAACAATGATGGAGAAAGAAAAATTGAATTCGAGATGTTCTTCCAATTAGTTTAAAATACTAAAACGAAGAAAATAGTTGATCACCGTGGGGTCAGACATGACACTGATTTGAATGCATGTTATTATAAAAAATTAAACATGAAAATACAGTATTTCCATCTTTTATATTTCCATTAAAATGTTTTCTGCTATTTACAATACTTCTTGATTGCTTAATTTAATTTGAGTTTTAGTGGTAAATAATATAATCAGGCAAATATTTGGAATTCATCAATGTTTCATTGGTATTTTATCCCTGAAATAAATTACAACAAATACATGCGCATAAATGAAAATATATTGCAGTATTCTTAAATCATAAATGCTTGCTCTGCTGTGTAATTCTAAGGATATTTAAAACGAAATAATATTAAGACAAAATATATTAGATTTTATCAGTGAGAATTATTGGATTTAACCATGTAATAATTAGTGTGAAAATGTGGTGTTGTAAAAGCTCAAGAATGATAGTGCATAAAAAGAAAATGGCCAAAATTTAGGAATTTTTTAATATTTATACTAAATAGTACAAATCTTGAAAAAAATTATATTTCTATAAAGAACAATTTTGTGTTAAAAAATAATATACTCAACTCTTCAGAATCATGCTTGCACTTTAAAAATTTTGTTTTTAATAGAAGTTAGCTGCCTATGCAACCAGCTTGTTCAATGAGACTATTGGTTTTGTTTAATTAATATCATGCCTAATTTGACGTTGCTCTCTACGAATGAGGAATTTGCATATGGACAACATAATGCCATCAAGTATTTGGATAATCTATTTCAAATTGAGCGTTGTCTTTCCAATAATGTAATTTCACTTTCTGATTCCTCATGTAAAGTGAGCAGATATGAAGCAGGAAGAAAAACACAAGATTAATCGATGTCAATTGTTTGAATTTCAGGACAACAATTAAATCTATTGTTAAAAAGAATGCCAAAAATATTTTTAAAAATTGTCAAAATTCATCAAAATATTGCGCGACAGTTAAATTATGATTATTAAAAAGACATTTTTTTTTAATTTTAAAATGGTGTAGGAGTTAAAGTTGAGCTATAATATTTTTAGAAGATACTGCAACAAAAAGTCAAATTTTCGCTTAAATTAATTAAAAATTTTAAAAAATTGTTTTGAGGTGCGTATTTTTATCTTTAAAAGTATATCTATTCCGAATTTATATATGCTACACAAGTGAGAAATTTCTTCTAGAAGTAAAACTTTAAAATATTAGAAGTGTGTATGATACAAGACAAACTATATTTGATAAAAAAAATTATAGATTGTAATTATTTAGAAAAATATTTTATATAAAACATACAAATACAAGTACAAATTTTAATATTACAAACAAATGTGAAAAAATTTAATTTTAAATAAGAATTGATATTACGTACCGAAAATAAAAAGGTCTAAAGCGACTGCAGGCGCACTTGATCAGTAGATAAAGTCTAGATATATAATATCACAACTTCATCGATACCATCGTTTATATAATAACCCCAAACCTTTTTTCCACTATTGCTTAAGAACTCTTTCCTAAATTCGTTGTCATGGCAATAAGAAGCTTGTGTATGTTCTGTTATCAAGAGATAGCGCGGACATTCAACGCAATTTCCAAGAGATCGTGACGCAAAAAAAAAGAAATTTCATAATATTTCAAAACAAATTTTTTTATTGTTATTATTTGGAAAACAGATGAGTATGATGAAGAGTTCAAATTAAACAAGATGTTGTTAAAGAATGTTGAACTTAAGCGTAGCAATTACTTTCACTATTCTTTAATTTTTGGATTTTTTTTATTTACATTAGATGAAATAAATTCTTTTCGGAACTCTATAAAATATCGTCTTAAAATGTTCTACTACTCTAAATAAACGAATGAAATCAAGTCAATAATTGTAAAATTTAGTTATTTTAATTTAGTTTTATCGTACAATTAATTTAAGTTGTAAAAAGATATGAAACAATTTTTTACTTAAAAGTTAAGTCATTATTACATAGAGCAATATATAATTGAAACTATTTTGCATATACGATTAACTTGACCAGTTGTAACCATTGAATGACATTCATATAACGATATTAATTAAAAATAAAGGAGCAAAAAAACATATAAATTGTCTCTCATTATAAACACTAATCTACAAAAACATCCGAATTTTGTTAATCTTGCTTAGAAATAGGGAAATAAGGTTTACTTTTAAAGCACATTTTAAAAAGTTTGCTAATATAACTTCAGAAATCATTTTCATTGTAAAAAGAAATTTATTATTTAATTTTTCGGAAACTAACAGGTTATCACTTGCAAGTTTTCGATGATTAAACAATAATCTGTGAAAAATTTTGTGCAGTTCTATAAAACCATTTATTCTGTAGATGAAATAAGGGAAATATATATAACAAAATATACTTGAACGTAATGGCTTATTCAATTTCAGAAATTTTTGAATCATAGCTTATTGTATCTGAATTTACCATTAAGGGAAAGTTTTGCTAATTTTGCTTTTTATAAAAGGTGAATGTCTGGTAGAAAGTCAGCAAACATTATTCAACTATTGTTGTTAAAAAACAATAATAATTGATGAATATTTGCTCATGATTATTTATTTACAAAATAACCATGACACAATCTTTTGTTGGGTTTTGTTAGTTTTATACTTTTATTTTGAACTTTTATACTTTAAATTTGAACATAAGACGATTAGTTGAAATTCCATTAAAATAACGAGAGTTCTGCTCAACAAGAGAACTGCGAGAAATTACCCGAGAAATTAGCTGATCGATTGGCTAAGGAAGAACCGTGGGAAAATAGGATGGTTAAAAGTATCTCTCATAAATGAAATCTTAGTTTATAAACATTTTTTTTTCTAGCTGCATACTCTTTAGAATGGATTTCAGTATCGATTTTAGAGATCAAATTCTACCAGACATTCGTCTAGAACTACTTGGGGTCAATGTATGGTAAATACATCTGAATTTAAAATTTTCTCGTTGCTGTGTTATGGAAATTTGGGGAGGGGGGGGGATGACAACTAGGGTATCATCTTAATTATCTAGCTAAGCTTCCAAATGACGAGATACATTTTATGATAACTACCATAAAACTTCAAAGCAAGATTGACTAATTAAACTAAGTTCATTTAATCAGCAAGAACTCGAACCGGCACTATTTTTAGGCTCCCAATTTTTCCTTAGTTATACAATCTGGTGCATATCGTATTTAACTTCCATTGCAGTGAATAAAATTGCGCTTCTCCCCTTTGATCGGTTATATTGAAAATTTTATACAGATCTTCACTTTTGGTGATAAAACTATACGTAAAATTTCACTTTAGCTCATTGTGTTTTTAATTATTACATTCACATATCCATGAATATACAAACCGATAGATGGTGAATCTATTGATGGCAAATTTCATTTAACTCTACATTTTCACAAATATCACTCACCTTGCTGTATAAAATAATGTTCTCTAATGAACTTTCACAGATTTGCACACGTTTGCAGTGCATTCTATTTTATCTTCGATGTATTTAGAGAAGTATAGAATATGTATTTTGAACCTCCACTCGTTGTCTGATTGGATCAAAAGTTTGTTATAGATCTGTGTTAAGATAAAGCCGTTCATTGAAACATAATTTTTTTTTATGTGTAAATATGGTGTACCAAATTTCATCCGCCTAGATTGCTCATTTTGAAATTATCGTATTGACAAAAAAAAAAAAAAAAAAAAAAGCCATAATTTCAGTTAGCGGAAATGGTATCTCCAATACAAATATGTTCTTTTACTCTCACCCCCTCGCATAAAATTGTTGACTTTGAGTAAGTCTCCAAAGCCCTCTCATGGCATTGACTAATAATAGTTATAAAAACATAGTTCTTTGGCATGAATCTGAAATTTTCACTGAACCTATCGTGTGAATATGTTTTAAGACGTCTTTTTTCCGATTAAAATTAAAGTTTGACATAGTTGTAATTGTAATCATGAGATCACTTATTGAAATCCTTATGATCCTTGATTTAAATCCTTATGATTAAAAGTTATTGTGTTTTCTGTGGTTTCCACAGATAGAAGATTCTCTAAAAGTTTTGATCCAAAACTTTAAAGTACCTACATTTTAGATGTTAAACATGTGTACCAAATTTTATATATCTAGCTCTTTACGTTTTGAAGTTATAGAGTTCACTTGTACTTAAACAGCCAGTCATACAGATTTCCTTAAAATAGATTTCGCTCAAAGTTTGATAAAAAATCTTTAAATTTTATCTTGAATCCGTATACCAAATTTCATCTATTTAGCTCAGCATGTTTTTGAGTTATTATGTTCATAGATAGACAGACATAAAGCCAAAAAAATGTTTTTTGATGGTAAGAAATGAAGAGATTAGTCAAAATTTCGAATTTTAATTTTTTTTCATGCATACAATATTTCCTCTGTACTTTATACATGAGAAAGCAAAAATGTTTCTTTGAATTTCAAGTGGTTTTTAATGTTAAGATTCATCAAAATTACGAGGTCAAATTTTTGAGCGATTGCAATATTTCCTCGTTGTACATATTATATATACATATATAGTAGCAACAGAGTGTCTAACGTTCAGATATTCGGTTGACAAATAATCATACTCTTAATGATCGTTGCAGGAAAAAATGAGTCAATTTTTGCGCAAAATTTCAAATTATATTTGCTCATATTCACTTCAGTATTATTTAAGGAGCTACCACGAACAGTTTCTTTTTAAGACAATATTATTTTCAAAAAGGGAAATATATTGCAACATTTTTACTCCGTTTTAGCACAGCTAAGATTCTGTATTTCTAAATATGACTGCTACGTTGATGCTTTTAGAGCATTTTTTTTTATTTTCAGGTTACTGGATGTATTTCTTTCAGCACTGATGATTTTTAGAAGAAAACAGATTTTTTTTTCTAAATTATAATTTATTTTAAAATAAATATTTTTTTCGTTTATATTGAAATTTACCAAATGCGTATAGCACGAATATTCTAAAAAAAAAAAAAAACCCTCTCATCCAAATCTAAATGATAAGCTCAATAAATAGGAAGCGCATCATAAGAGGCAGCAGTTTGTCCTATGCGAAATGGGCTCTATTATGATGCACACCCTTTATCATGTCTTTTGAACTGAGTTGAAAGACTACCACGAATCTAAATATTGAATACATAAGCTTATCAGAATCATTTTAATAATGGTCTTACTTACCCTTTAAAGGAGCAATTTTGAATAGATATAATTTCATATCAATGATATTGTAAAATTGCCAGACTTTAAATTTGTGCTACTTTAATTGTCTTACATATACTCTGTTTGCTATGCGAATGAATCTTTCTACTTTGGACATTTTTTATGACATCACGAAATTATGAAAAATATAAATGATTGATTCATTTATTTTCTAAATTTCACGAGATCGTAATGTCACTTTTTTGTCTTGTACATACACAGATATTAAGCAGGGTCCTTCTTTAGCTTTCAACAATGGAAAAAATTCACGCGATTAAATGTTTGATGAAGCAATGAAAACGATTTAAATTTCAAGGTAATAATGTAATCTATTGTTGAAAATTAGGCAAAAATATTTAATTGATAAAAAATTTTAAAAAAACTTGCGTGACTTTTAAATTAATATCATTAAAAAGGCAATTTTTACATCTAGAAATGGTATAAAATTTATTATTGTGCAATTGTATTTTCGGTAATTAACGCGGGGAAACAGCGATTTTTAATTAGAATTTTAAGTAATTGAAAAAAAAAAATTCTTCGAGTTGCTTTTGCCCATCTTTTAAGCTATAATATATGTGCAAATATAGTAGCTATAGGCCAAACGGTTTAGCCTGTTGAATGCCAATCCACAGACACACATATAAATACAGACAGACACACATTCATCTTTATTAGTAGTAGAAATCGGTATAATCAGAATTTAAGGAATGCATAAGAATTATAAATAATTATTTTTATAATAATTTAAATCACAGAAATTAGAGTTTAACAAGTCAAATAACAAAAAGAATTGTTTCATAAACTTACTTAATGTAGCTTAGTGAGCGAATTTCTTTCTTAGTGTAGAATTTCTCTTCTATAAAGTTACAACTGCTATTTTTTTTATTAAATTTACGTGCATGCTTTACAGAAAATTCTTTGGTAATAGCATTATAATATAATTTTTTTTTACTAGCTTCAGATGCAATCAACAAAATGACTAAAAAAGAACATTCAAATAATTTTTTATCATTCCAATTTATAAAAGATCCTTCGAAAGATGAGACGTCAATTGATTAGACTAATATAATTTGTAGAATAGTAAGGAATTTTAAAGTGGTCAATACAAATTATATTTATTTTAATATCATTACCCTGGAAAGCAAACTCAACAACAAACTTTGGTTTCATTAAATAAATAAATTCTATTAATATTATCTTGCAAAATCGCTTTTCAGACTTTGCAACATTTGAGGGAAGTCTTCTTCGATTGATTTTTGAATATTAATCAAAAATTATATTTTTAAAAGGACTCTCCTATTCGACATAAATTACAAATCTTTTCCTAAACTTCCTTATGGGATTTTCAATAAAAACTAGATACATGTAGTAGGCACAAACTATTGCAAACACAGAGAGACTCAAAGCACCTAAACTTGCCTTGAATTGATGGATAGGAAATATCCACAAATCGTTTAATATTATTCGTTTGTATGTATATTCGGAAAGATGGAAGGTATTTTTCTTTGCATAATCAGTCAATGGTATAGGACCATCAGAAATACGAGACCTCCCCAGCATCCTCTGTCAGGTCCTGGTCCTCTATTACTACATTGCAAATTAAAATTGTGCATGAGATTTAAAAGAGAGAGAAAGAGATATTTCTTCTAAATCTGTGCATTTCCTCTTATTCTTGAATAGGTGAAGAGATTGCGAGATGAAAAGGATGGAAAAAGGAGACTCACCTCGGGGCGGAGAGAGTAGAGATGGTTGGTGCACCAGTCCGGGGGATGGAAAGGAAGTTGATCTGCGAAATCAGCCGCTTTAATCGTCCTAATCACCCATAAGCTTCCTCCACCCCATTCAAATGACCTTCGCCTCCTTTGGGAACGAATCAGCCACCGGTTGGCAGCTTATCTCAACGAGATTTCAGTCATCCCTCGTTCAATATGATAACGCAGGAAAAAAAGTAAGGATTCTTTGTTTGGAAAGGCATTTGTGAAAATACCTAGAAAAATTTATTTTGTTTTTTTAATAACAAATTTGCTTTCAACTCCAGAGTATAATAAATCCATTTGCAGAAGATCATCCTCTTCGTGTATAATATGAAGATTCTTCTTCTGGGAATTGTCATTCACTGAATAGTATAGCATTCAGTTAAGCCAATAAAAAGGAAGAGATACCATTCAATGGAAACTTGAATCATTTTGAATTCTATAATAATATTTTATAGTTCTTCATTTTAAAATGCTTTAATATTTTATCAATTTGAGTTATATAATAAATTTTATTAATTTTCAGTAGATACTTTCAGGATCCCCTCAAAATAGTTTATATTAACAGCCATTATATTGTTTATGCATTCAATGAAAGTTTAGAAAATTTTCATTTTTAAAGATTAATTTTACCTGGTTAAAATATGGCATTGTGATGACTTGGAAAAAAAATTATTTGGGAATGTTCTAAAAGGTGATGCAGAAAGCTTGAACATTCCATACACATAAAATGATAGAAAAATATAATTCCTTCCTTTGCTTATTTAAAACTATATACATCAAAAATTGATTCTATTTAGAACGGAAAATGAGGAGGAAATTAAGGAAATTATATATATAAGTTTTCCTTTCTAGTTTATGGTCCAAAAATTTGTTCCTAAACCGTTAGAGATAGGCACATACTTCTATTTGGTAAAATGCTCTAAATGCTGAAAATTATATTTAGTAGCGGTTGAAGCCATAAATGAATCTTTGAAAAAATTATGCTTCTTAAATGTTTATATTATCTCTAGGTATTATCACACATGTTTAGCAGATTATTTTTTATTCATCAATATTTTTAACTACTGCAACTAAAACTGACCGAGTTATAAAGCTTTGACCATCACTATTTTCGATTATTTTAGACCATTTAAATGCTTTCCTTGAGGAATATCCATCAATCAACATATATTTCTTCCTCTTATCGACCGCTTATTGGAAAAAATCAGAACATTACCTTTTTAAAGATTGAATTTATGCAATTAAAAAATAATTAATTTTAAAAACGTGGAAATAATAAATTTATTATGCGTGTTTGTGACGCATGAGCTTTAACATTTGTACATTTCAAATTTTGCTTGCAAATAATGCAGAATTAAGTATGGTTTTATTGAAAGTTTCGTAACAGTTGATTAAATAATTAATTTCCAAGTTAGATAAAAATCATGAAGATAATATCCTTCCGAGAAACATTTAGTTTTTCAGCCAGTTTCTTAATAATAATAAAACTACATTTACAAATTGCTTTAGGAAATTATTACAATTATTGAAACCCTTTATGAATTACAAAATTGTTTTTTTTGAACAAATATAAATGATGTGATTCGGGTACTCAAAACAATACATTCAGTATCAAAAGCAATGTAACCATATCCGCAAGACAATAATCGCTGCTAATAAAGATGAATGTGTGTGCATGCATGCGTGTGTGTATGTATATGTGTAAGCACTTTACAGGCCGGGTCATTTGAACTATACATACCAAATTTGGCACATGTATACCTTGGGGGGGGGGTAGAAATGTGCACCTGGGAGCGACTTTTAAAAAAAAATAATTAAAATTTTAATCAATTAAAAATTAAGCTGAATATTGTCCTTTTTCCACGATAGTTCCAAAAATATTTTTTTGCACAAAAATAAATTTTACACCGTTTTAAAATATTAAAAATTGTCTTCTTAATCGATTATTTTGAAACGCATGCACATTTTCTTGCTAAATTTTGATAATGTTTAAACAAATATTTTTTTCCTCATTTTTAAAAATAGATTACAGTTTTGCCCTGTAATTCAAACTGTTTTGATTGTTACATAAAGTGTTTTCAAGTGTGATTTTCTTCCATTGTTGAAAATTGAAGAAGAATTCTGTTTAATATCAGTTAGTTTATAAATGAAATTAACAAGTGACGTTACAATATCGCACCATTTGAAACCGATATTTACGTTTTTTTAAGCGCTGGAAAGTGCGCGTGGTCGAGGCAGCCAGTGTCTGCAAGGGGCTCATGAAGAAGAAGAGAAGAAGATTTAAGTTTTTTAAAGCACTATGATATTATGGAACTGTCTCCATTAGAAAAATCTCACGTGTACAATAAAAAGAACCTAACTTAGACAATTAAAATAACACCGCTTTAATGTCAGACAATTTGATAGGATCATGAATATGAAATTATAAAAAATGAGTTATCTGAAATCAAATATAATCAATATTCCTAACTAATCGCCAGACGCGACCATCTACAAGAAAAAAATAAATGCTAATAATTTGTCAATGTTGTCATACGATTTTTAATTTTATTGTTGAGAATTTCTGTTTTGAATAGTTCACCAACAGATTTCTTTTTCTTTGAGAATAATCTTAGAATGTTCCAAATGCACTCTTGGGGAAAACTAAAAAATTCGTGCATTTGAAATCTGGCGATCGTTATGGATGAATAACAAACCCATCCCATCTGATGCATGGAAGCCAAAAGTTACCTACATTGCCGCTGAAAGGAGTTGATACCACATCATGCTAGGATTCCTTGAGTACGAATTCCGTTAGGACTTTTTTCAGAATATTGGTAATAAATTCCAGTAAGTAATAAAATGTTTTTAATTAACTTTGTAGTAAGTTGGAATACATTTCGGACATTCAATCGATTATGTAGAATGCATGGTCTTACTTATTAGTTATGTGACATGGCTGCCCAAATATTTAAGGAAATAAATTCCCTTGTGCACATGTGGTCTCGTACCATGTTTCCAAGATAGAGAACTGTTAATGTTAAACACATTTCAACATGTAAATGTAGAGTTGTTTGTGGTCACGCCATCATCGATCCATTTTAACATCCAACATTCATACACGCAATACATCACATTGCAAATTCTACCTAATTCGTTTCCCACACTTATCTTCACAGATTAACATTTTGCCACACACCATATTATCCATATATATTTTTTTTCTTTTTTATTAGCTATAAAAGTTATTACTCTTGAATGTACGACAGCGAAATTAAGAAATATTGAACTTAGCCAAACACGTGCAGAATCAAATTAGCCAGACACATTATTCCATGTTTTTCATAGAATGGCCAGGAAGGGATACTTGTTCTTATTTTCCTAACTCCTTATAATATGCCATCCTGAAAAATGGAAAATTATTATTCCTCCCTCCCTTGCCTCTCCATCACTATATTTGAGTGGATCAGTTCATATAATTCTTTTGATTGGGACAACCTAGCCAGAATTTCAGTGTTCTATTTTGTGACAAAAAAATGCTTTTTATGCAATTTTCTGGAAGACGAAATCAATCGTAAAATCGTGATTTTCTACAAAATATTCATATTGGCAATAGGAGTAAAATACGTCATCAAATGAACAGATTGCTCAACAGTGAATGAGAGAGAGAGACAGCACAAACTATTGGATAAAACACTATTCAACTTTCTTTCTTTCCAATTTAAATATCTCGTCCTTTTCACAATTAAAACTCTTAAGTGTCATCTCTTAATGAGCAGTAAATCTATGCTTCCTACTTCAGAAATATTTTAGATAATATATTTGGTATTTTAAAAGTACCAGGTCTTTTACGAATTGCATCCTTCTCTAAAATGTAGATAAATGTATTATATCAAACACTGAAAGCGAATGACAAGTAATCATGTAAAATGCTATTCATATTTTCTCACATGCTTTCTAAAAAAGATTGGTAAGTCCTCCTTTAATGCGCCGTCACAAAGACTAATGACTATATCTTACATAAAGTTAACTTGCTTCTAAAATCCCCTGATAAGAAAGGGCAAAATTGGCCCTTTCCTGCTTAACTCTTAAAATTTTTCATTTGACAGATAATCGATTTTCACGTTTGAACAGTTCAGCTTCTTCTACCTATATGTAACTCCAAATCTAAAAATCAAAGCAATACTAAAATCAAAGCTGTTTTCCAGTAAAACTGAATCTTTATCAATCTTTGGAAGAATAAAATACAACTTTCATAAATGAATTCAGTGCTTTCTCACTTTTCCATTTTACAAGAAAAAATTTATGCCATATTGTTGTAATGAATGGCAAACCGTGTTATGATATCCTCCGTTATGCCCATAGGCGTCGCATAGACATTATTTTTATTTCAAGCAGTATTTTTATTTCAAGCAATACTGTGTATTTTTTAAACTAATTTTAACATGAAATGTATACAAGATGTTATGTTAATGGACTGATAAATTCCAAGGGTTGTTAGTAGAGGAGCAAAAATTACACTGGGACGGGAGTCTCAAACCACGTTAAGAATATGAAAATCATGAAAAACGCAGGTTCCGATGTCATGCTGAAACGACAAAAATCATCATAATGATTACAAAAAAGTTATTTGATAATTATTATAAGAGTTGTTCGAAGTGGCGTGTCGCTGATATCATTGCAAAATCTATATCGATGTAAAAGAGATTTTTGGACGTGTCCAAAGATATTAAGTATGCCTTTGATTTTTGCTGAAACGATTGCATACCGCGCTATGAGATTCTCCGTTGTGTTTATAGGTGTCGCATAAACGAGTGATTTAAGGTGACCCTACAGGAAAAAGTCAAAAGTGGAGGCCACGGAATGGTTTCCTCGCGTCCAGTCTTCCTCTTTTGATACGTAATATCGAATGATTAGCCATCTCAAGGAAAAAAATATGAAGAGGAGCCATCATGTATGAATACCACGCACGCTGCACTGCGGCTGCCAGGTTTACAACATTTCCAGGTATACGTGCAGCAAAAAAGAGAGGGAGAGAGATACGTTGCTCCATTCAGGAGTTCAGGTAACAACTACGACCCTTAGAGATGTGATAATCATCGACAATTCTTGCCCGAATGTTGACGCTAAATCATCATTGAGATTTCCACGATGCATTACTATAGGAAATATTTATCGCTCATGTGTACATTGTGTGTGTTGATAATGCCTTCTAACACAGGGTCTGATGCGTTTTTTTGAGATTTTTCAACCTGGCTCACCTTGTTCTATTACAATTTTTGTTCTCCTTGATGCCTACGAACAACCTTCTGAGTTTGTATGTCCAGTAATAGAATATTAATCTTGTATAATGCGATTGAATTAGAATACAGTATTGCTAATATATTTTGAAACGGATATTTAAAAGATTATGTTTCGCTTTAAATTTTATTTTTCTATTGACAATAGGAAATTAACTATTACTAACAGCGTGACTTATGCAAGACTCGTTATCAAAAGTAGTTAATATTCCTTGCTAATATCAATGTCGAATTTGATTGTTGCTATTTTTTGACAGACAAACAAAAATGTTATGACGCATCTTCGATAACCAAAATTGATAAAAGAAAATGCAATTTTATTCAATAGGAAATCGATTCGCAGTTCATCAAAAATAATCTAAATATTGATACATTATGAATGTAGAGATAAAACCTGCTGTTATGATTTGGTAAACAGTCGGATCGAATGCAAAGCAAAATGTCAATACTTATCGAAGATATGTGTCATTATCTTCTTTTAAAACCGTATGAAGATATCAAAATGAATACAAATTACGAATAATGCATAAAGTAATTTCCAACAGATGATTAACTTTTATTTTAAACCTTTAATACAAGAAGCTTTATTTTTATGCCTTACTAAGCAATACAAAAATGTCGTAGCACTTTTAAAATCTTTGCAATAAAAGAAACTGTGTTATCAATGCAAAATATGAAAATATCATTTTCCTCTCTGTATTTTTAATAAGGATATTTTATTAAAATTTCAAAACAAAATATCTAATGTTAAAGTAACCAGAAGAAGTGGTCTCCCAAAAACTTTCTCGCATACTTTCAAATAAATTTGCCATGCCAAAGAGGCGCCTTGCATGATATTCACGTACAATATTTTCGAAATATTTTGACTTGAATTTGACATTTTTATTGAATCCATCGTGACATCTTTGGGGAGTTTTTTAGAGATTAATCTCTGGCATCCTGTTTATAATATCCGAAAACCGAATTTGTGTTTTAGATAAGTTTTCCTCAACCGACTTAAACAAAAATTTAAATCAAAACTGCACTTATAGTCACAAAATCACGTACCAAATTTGATATATTTAACTCACTGTGTTTTCGAATTATGACGTTTACATGTTTCTGAAAGTACAGAGAGACAAATAATCAACTCGTTGTTGGATGTGGCTCAATATTTGGTAGGTTCTATACTACGAATATTAAATATTATACCGAATCTTATCTATCTAGCTCTCTTCATTTTGTATTTATCGTGTTAACAAACGAATTTCCTCTGAATAGACTTTATTCAAAGTTTGATAGAAATCTTTAAATTTGGTGTAAAGACCGCGTTCCAAATTTCCTTCTAACTCAAAGTGTTTTTGAGTTATTTTTGTGAGGGACAAAACGGACTTTTCGAAAATGTGTTTTTCGAAGGTCTTCGAAGGGGAGGTCTTAAACGGAGATTCGACAATATCTCGAGTTCGAATTTTTTTTAATGATTACTATATTTTCTTTACACTAAGTATACGGGAAAGTAAATAAATAAATAAATAAAAAAATAATAAAAAAAACCTTTATATTAAATCAAGTTGGTTTTAATTATTTGAATTGAAAATGAAAAAACCGTAAATAAACAAATTCATTTTTAAATTACTTCACATTTAACTCATCGGTTTTATGACAACATTCATTCAATTCCATTCAGGAGTTTTACCATGTTTTAGAAATCGTAATATATTATAAATATCTTTTTTTTCTTTTAGAAACACTTGCACTATAGCAAAATCAATATCTATGCAAGACGTGTTTCAAAAGAAAAATGCAATATATCAGCGCCGGATTTAGATCCGATGAGGCTCTAAGCGTTTTGAGATATGGGGCCCTTTATAAGTCTACTTAAGTAGTAAATTTAGTTATATATGACACGTGCTTACTTAGATAATTTTTGACACTCCTTTAGTATAGCTTGAATAACTTGTATGCAAATCCGGCACTTTGTGAGATATACTTTTATCTAAGCCTACTTAGAAATAGATAACTTCGAATGTTTAAAAATATAATTAATAAAATTATTCGAAGAAATTGACAGATTTTATAAGTAAAGCTGGCAAAAGGTTTTTAATTCAGTTTCAGTTTAATTTAATTCATTCCTTCCAGGATACTTTAATAATCATCAGTCAGTTAAAAGGAAAAGGATTTCATAGAGGAAAATTTGGGGAGAACGGTGAAGTTATTTCATAAATATTTCAGATATCTACTCTGTGAATATTGATTAAAAAACAACACAATTTCATACTAAAAATTAACTAAATTAATTTGAAAACTAAATTTTACAAAGAATGTATATATTCAATAAAGCTCACAGAAGACACTGGCGGTTTCTTGGCAGATGCATAAAAAAATTCTTGGAAGAATATGATACTCTCCAATCTGCGATTATCTATCGACTACTTCACTTTCAAGATGTTTTCTTCCTTTCCCTTTTTTGTCATCATTTTTAATCAGGGGATGAAACACGGTACTTTGTGCGACAGCAAAGACTTTAACTGTTTTTGAAGATATGTCCTCATGTAAAATATCTGAAATTCAGCTTTCTCTTGGATTGCTTTTAAACATCAAACCGGATCCGAAAGATTATGAACAATATGTTGTATTTATCTCTTAACATTTTCAATTTACAAATATTTCATCAATAAACCCTTCCATGATTATGAAAAAGTTAGAGGCATTAGTTTACTCTTGGGTTTCAAGTATCACGGGGGAAAAAGGTGAAAGATATTGATGTTTTTAATAAATATTTTAAATAAGTAGTTTACTCTTTCTAGAATCTCTCATCATATTTTTAACTGGAGAGAAAAGCTTTTATATAACATAGAGATGGTGAATTCCAAAATACTTCAAGAAAATATCCAGATTTTGAGTGATCTCATTTCGCACAAACACATGCTTTAGAGTTTTATGAATTACCTTCCAAATGAATCCATATTTATTCAAATGAGAAAGGAAAATGAAGATTAGAGCTTAAAAATATTTACTGTATGATTTTTACTAAATGATATTCTAATTCCTTTGTTTTTCACTTTTATTTTCTCTTGTATGAAATATAGAAAAACTAATGAAATCATTAAAAAAAAAATCGAATTCGAAATTTTGAAGAATGTTCATGTCTTAGACCTCCCTGAGTTTGAAACCTCATTTTTAGAATAATGTTTGTTCGTCTATTTGTCTACGAGCATGTTTACTCGAAAATGCTTTGATCTAGGCGGATGAAATTTGGTATATGGACTTTAGACTAAATTTGCAGATGTTTATCAAATTTTAAAAAAAATTACCCTTTTAAGGAAGTCAATCTGGCCAAGAAAGCTCGATAGCTTCAAAACGTAAAGAGCTAGATAAATGAAATTTATTACACAGATTTACTAAAATATAGATTCTTATCGAATTTTGAACCATATCTGCCATAAAGTAGGCCATCTGTCTATTTGTACTTTCGCATGTATGTAAAACGCAATAACTCATAAAAGCAATGACTTAAATAAATGAAATTTGGCATGTGACCTTGTGACTATAACTGTAGATCCGTGTCAAATTTTGGTCACAATAGGTTCAAAATTCAATTTCGCACAATAAATTCATTAAAAAATGTTGAATTCCTACCAAAGATCTATATTTCGTAACTAATATTCGTCAATACCATGCCAATAGCAACAATTTTATATGGAAGTAAAGGGATAAGATCTTAATTGGAAAGTATGCAAGAAAGTATTAAGGTGACTACTTCCGATGCTTTTATTCCATTATCTTCACAACTGTAGCAATTTTAAGCAAATTTATTAGTCTCTTATTGAAATGTAAGAACAAAAAGTTAAAAATATTGATTTTTATCGCAAATGAATTGAAATGCTATAAAAATGTATTATTGAACTCTATACCACGTTTGACACTTTTTACAAAATGTACTAATAGGACACTGATTGCATTACTGAATGACTGTACGAGGACTTGATTGTACGTAGATGATGTCAAGCAGACACATGTAGGCCTAGAGTCGATATCTGCAGGAAAGTTCTAACGCGAAACTCATAAATAATATGTGACGTACAGTCTCATAGAGTCACTTATTCGAACCAGTTTTTATAACTATATTTTTAAAGTACGTCACAAAATCGGAAATTAAAGCGAATCTATGCGTAAAGCAAGAGACTTTTTTTTTAATTCAAAACTGCTAGACTTACTGGAAAAAAACTCATTCTAGAAAAATATAAATGCCATCAAAAACATAACGTAAAAAAAACCAAGTCTCGCACCTCAGTTCTTCTATCGTAAAAAGTTGTGAGATTCATGTATTACCAAGTCGGTCCATTTATTCAGTCCCTACTTAAGGGTCCTTCTGTCTTAAGTTATTACGTAATTAGCTAACCTAACAACATCTTATAGTGACCATATCAATATTGAAAATCTTTTATGGTTTAAATAAATAGATTGACTTGGCAATCGCACTAAACGATCTAATTTAATATAATATGTTAATGTAATCTAATTTAATGAAAGATACATTGTGGTTTCATGTGATGTGGATGTGAAGATTTTCAATATTGATATGGTCACTATAAGATGTTGTTAGGTTAGCTAATTACGTAATAACTTAAGACAGAAGGACCCTTAAGTAGGGACTGAATGAATTGACCGACTTGGTATTACATGGATCTCACAACTTTTTTCGACAGAACTGAGTAGCGAGACTTGGTTTTTTTTTACAAGTTATGTTTTTGATGGCATCTCCTTTCTTTTTGTAGATAGTCCTTTTCTTATTTTTGTATGTAGACTTCCTCTTTTTCTTTTCCGGTACTACTTGTTGAGCTTCAGCTACAGTTTTTCTCAAAGCCCACTCCCTGTCTCTATGGGTTTTTCTCGTAAACTTTGATGTTACAATTTTTGACAAGTCTGGACGGTAAATGCTTCTTAGTCTGTTGTATTCACAAATTATGGATTCCTGCGCTTTAATACTTCCAAAGTCGATATTAATTAGATGTAAGTCCTCCAGACTTGTAACTCTCGAAAGTGCCACATAAGCTTGACCGGATGTGAATACTGCAGAACCGATATCTATCAGTGCATTATTTAGACTTAGGCCCAGACTTTTGTGTATAGTTATAGCATAGGCTGTACATATGCAGTACATATGCAGTAAGCATTGCAGTATTTAATTGTTGACACATGTTTTTTGTAGGTAATAAACAAACGGTATCATCAGGAAGTTTCGAGAGGTGTTCAATTATTTTAATTAATCTGTTTTCATTTGAATTGGATTTGAGAGTTAATAATGTAGTCGAGAGTAAGTCGCGGTCTTTGTGGAGTCACACCTAATCTTATTCTATTTAGCATTTCAACTAAGTCAGAATCATTGAGTTGTGGCATGTTAATTGTAAGTTCATCGTATATGAATAGTTCAATCCACAGATTCGGTACACTGAGGGAACCTAACAACTTGTTAGTTTAAGCAGTGGATAGTTTTTCAAAAGGTGACTTTTCTCTTACCGGCGAAAGCTGTAAGAGATCTCCGAAAACTACACGATGTTTTTTTCCAAACCACCCATTCTGATCGTCGCTTGTGTCGAATATTTCACATAAGCGTAAATGAATATATGTTAAAGTAACATTGGATATCATCGACACTTCGTCTATGATAAACAACGCTACTTCTTTCAAATATGATCTCAGAACTTGGAGCACTTCATCAGAAAGTGGCTTGTACTTCGGTGTTTGCTTGTGTTCTACAGGCAGCTGCAAATAGTCTATGTTTAGTCAATCCATTCACATTGAATGCAGTTATTCCTGTTGGAGCACTAACTGCCAATTTTTTGTTTAAATACGTCTTAACCCAAACTTTCAGAGTTTTTATTAAAAAGCTCTTTCCAGTGCCACCAGTTTCACTTACAAAACAGCATAAAACGTCAGCGTTATTATCAGTTGTGTCCATTTTATTTGTGATCATATCGAAGACTTTTTTGATCGGCATTAAGTTTTGCGATCATACTTTGAAGATCAGTTTGCTTTCCTTCTACCAGATTGATTCTCTGAAAGTCACCCATTGCGTTTGCAGCTTCCACAGCTTCAAATTGAATTATTTCAAATTAGATATTGTTACAAACCTGTAATTTTGCTTCCCAGCGCAAATAGTGTCATCATAAAAAAAACCGTTTAACAATGATCTGTATTGGATGCTGTCGGATGCCGAGCCAGTGATCCCAGAGCTTGGTGACAAACTTGGTGACCATTTGGCGACTTGGCGACGAATTTGCCGACAAAATGGATAATACTCGAAACTTCGAGAAATTTATCCATCCATCCATTATTACACGCATATTTTAGTTTTTCCTTGATTTATACACTAAACACTAATTGTATTCTAAATTTGAAGCTTCTATGGCTGCTAGAAGTGCCTTAGAATTCTGATGATCGGTCAGTCAGTCAGTGACAAAATTCACAAACTTTGACTAGTTATAATTCTTAAACTACTGGTTTAAATTTAATGAAATTTGAAATATACAGTGTTTATATAATGCCTGCTTGGTTACTGAAAATTCAGGCCTCTAGTTTTATCCACAACGAAGTTATATGTAGTCGAAAATGGCCTGAACTGCTTCGAGAAAAGGATGGTACGGCCGTGCCGCTTGTTTTTGCTCGACTTGGCCCCCAGATACGAGTTAATTTTATTCTCAATAATAATAACAACAACCTTTTTTTCTCTTCCTTCAATGTCTTTCGCAATCATGACCATTAAAGAATTAAAACATTTATTAATCGGCATTGTTATTGTTGTTGTCCCAATATGTATAAAGTAAAAATGGTATGCTGAATTGTAAATGGAATATTATTAAATTCACCAAATTTAATTTTTCTCTCGGAAATTTAACTTGATGAATTATGTAACTATGCTATGCACATTTCTTGTTACGTCTAATAACATTTTATCTATCTATACTTATATAAAGCTCAATGTTGGGATGACAGCCTTTGTTGCTAAACATCCCTAAATCCCCCTCATTCAAACAAACAAACAAAAGCTCAATGTGTATGTGTGTGTGTTGGCGCTCTACAGGCCAGACCATTTGACCTACAGTTACCAAATTTGGTACATGTATACCTTAGAGGTCGGGAATATGCACCTGGGGTCCCTTTTTTGAATTTGTAATTAGAATTTTAATTATTAATTAAAAATTAACTTTCCCGCCAAAAATCTTCCGTTTTCCCCAACTCCAAATGAGTAAGGCTTCAGTTTTTTTTTTCCCAACAGTAATGAGGCTAGGGTTAACATTTTTCGGCCCATTATTTCAAACGATTCTGTTTATTTTCTTAATGTTTTATATATTTAAAATTAAACATTGTTAATTAATCGATCTTTTAGATTCATTCTGAAGTACTTTTGAATTAAAATAACACAGAATAAAGGAAATTAAAAATGTCTAATCTGTATAGCGTTACCCCAATTGGCGTAGAAAAATTCACGCATTTGCGTTACCATAACTGGCGTTGAAAATTCACGCATGCGCATTGTGTTCTGATTGTTGACAATATTATCAACGGATGATTCTTGATTTAAATTATTTTTAAGTTAGTTGCATGCTTTTGTAATTAAATTGTATTTATGTTAGTTATATATTTTTTGCATATGCTTATAGCTTTAAGTACATCGTTTTTTTTAAAGTAGTTTTTTAAACCTGTTATCGATTGATTATTTTAAACGATTCATTTTATTTTCTTAGTGTTTGATGCATTTAAAACATTATTAATTAATCGATCTGTTCATGATGAATCTGAGAAAATTTTGTTGACAAATTCTTGAGATATTACATAAACTAAGAAAGATATTCTTTAGTGCCCATAAAGTTTAAACGCTCAGTGACTCTGTTATCAATAATCATATTATAAAAAATGCTTTGTTTCAGTAAAAAATATTATTATATTAATTGCAGATTAATTCTTTCCACTTTTATTTAAAGCATAAATTCTACGAGAGCTAACAGAAAATTAGAGAGATACATATTACGTTATGACTGAAGGCCTTTATCATATTGTGAGTGAATTATATGACTATCAAAATTTGAAGTTTTAAAATATTTTGATGAAGAATCTATTAAAGTAGGAATTGCGTAAAATATTTAATTATTAAAATCTAAACGAACATTAAGATTGGCGAACCGGCTGGTCGCCAAAGGCGGCTAGTAATTAATATTATTCTCTATAGCATTGAACTCTATACGAAATCTAAATCGTTGCAGTCATGTAGAACAAAATAGCACAAATATATGACATAAGCCAAAAACAAAAAGTTTAATACGTAATAAATGTGTATAGTTTTCTTTTATTACGGAAGTGTAAACCATATATTACCATTCAGTGTATTTTTATCACACATTCAATCAGAAAAAAAAATTTAAAAAAAAATAAAAGGAAGTAAGTACGAATTCTTTTTTATCCAAACTGAAACGAATAAAGTAAGATGACTTGTTCTGGAATGGAACATAAATGCTTTGCCGCTTTATGACGTTAATTGCCTGCTTTCTGTTTCTCGTTTATCAGAAGCAGAAGCAGCAGCAAAAGATTACTAACGTCATTTTGCTTTTGCATGATTTTTTTTTCATTCCCTTGATTATGAATGTTCGGGATGGAAATCGATAGTAATGAGTGTGACGTCAACAACGAATGTGGTGGTATGTATCCTGTCCGCTATGGCGATCAAAATATTTCGTACGAGGAAATACAAATGGAATTATTTTAAATGAGTTTCCCATGTTTCTTCCTTCCTAAACCTAGCAAAAAAATTAGTTGGTAATAATTCAATTTATTAATTGCAACAGTTATAGAGTTTATAGTTATAGATGAAAAATTAAAAATAAATAATTATTTGAGAGATGCACTGTCTTTAGTACTTACTAGTTGTCTTTGGGAAACCAGCCGAGTCGCTGGGAATATTGACTATATTTAATTCCAATTAAATCATTTACATTTATTTTCATATCTATAATCATCAGGCACTAAAGCCATGTTATTTTAATTGTCCTACATATGTTCTGTTCATTGAGTATATGAACCTTTCTAATGGAGACCTATCATATGACATCATAGCTCTTTCAACCCTTTGCACTCAGAAAAATAATTCAGTGCATAATTATTCCTGAAATAAAAGGATTTGTTTATTGCTCCGAAAAATAAAAATATGTAATGGTTTCATGTTGATTTTCTCCGATAAATTAATTTACACCTTCATACCACTCAGTGTGTATTTTTACATTCTAGTACATATTCTATAGAGAACGTATAGTAATGGATAAAACAATTCGAACTCGAGATTTTAACGCATTTCCACGTTTTAGACCTTCCTGAGTTCGAAAAACATATTTTTGAAAAATGTCCATCTGTCTGTGATAAAGATAATTCAAAAACACTTTGAGCTAGATAGATAAAAGTCGGTATACGGTCTTAACACCAAATGTATAGATTTCAGTCAAAATCCGCTCAGAGAAAACCTTCTCTCGAGCTGTTCAAATATCTAACAATATTTTACGCATCTAGCTACAAAACGAAGAAAGCTAAATGTATAAAATTCATTACCAAGAATTAACATCTATAACCTATACACTTGGCGAATTGCGAGTCAAATCTAATAGGGGGTTTTCATCTGTCGGCCTGTTCTTTTAGAAACATGCAAACACGATAGCTCAAAAACGGAATTATTTGGATACATGACATTTGGTATTGGATTTTGTAACTACAAGTGTAGTTTTAGAGCCAATTTTTGTTTCAATCGAGTGGGGAAAACGCATCAAAAACATAAATTAAATTTTCCGATGTTATTAACCGTTTACCAAGGATTAATCGCCAAATGACTCACCAAGGAAAACACTGTAGAATCAGTAAAAATGCTAAATTTATGTCAAAGGTAAATATTTCACAACTATTAGGCGCCAATGTTACCCAAGACGCTCTCAGGATAACACTTTAATTCTGAAAAAATTTTGGGGCTACAACTCCCGCTGATTTAAATATATATATATATATATATATATATATATATATATATATATATATATATATATATATATATCAAAATAGTGCGTTGTCTTAAATGGTACTTGAGCGAAGGTATCCAAAAGCAAAGGGTTAAAAATGTAATTGTCGTCCGGTTCATCCATTTTCTAACTTTCGTGATATTGCAACTTCTTTTTTTTATTCATCTTGTAAACTGCATAGACAATCAACAGAATCTTTCTTTTATAGCTTTGAACAGTGGAAGAAAATCACACGATTCAACGTTTGATGAAACAAATGAATTTCAAAGCAACAATGTAATCTACTGTTGAAAATTAAGCAAAAAAGAATCTGAAAAAATTGCCAAAATTCAATTTTATATTAGTATAGCTGTCAAATAAGTATCATTACAAAGACCATTTTTAAATTTTAAGATGATGAAAAAATCCTTTTTATTCTGTAATATTTCCAGAGTTTATAGTGGAGAAATTTCAACATCTCTTAATTTTTAATTAATTAAAATTCTAATTATTTTTTTTTAAATTCTCTCCGAGAAGTACATATTTCTGCTCCAAAGTTTATATGTACCAAGTTTGGTAACTTTGGTCTCGTCTGTAGAGATCCAACACACACATTCATCATACAGTATTTTTAGTAGAAGTAAATATTATTGCTTAAAATATAATATTACAAAAAATTATCAGATTTAGAGTCTATTCTTTTTTAAGTAAACCAAGAAAAACAGAAATAAAAATGAATAAACAAATATAAACTCTAAGCTACTATATCATGAGCAGAAAATTAACAAAAAAGAGATTAAATGTAAGAACAGATTATAAAATATATGATCAATCAGTAATAAAGGATTAACCATCTAAATTAGACAAATCAAGATTAGGCAAAATACTTTTTTTTAAATTAAAGGCAGATGATTAATAAGAATAATTTTTTACTTATTTTTTTTATTTTTGAAATTACAAGCCTCCTTTGACGACTAGTTGTTGTTTCACCATATTAATAGCATTTGTTTTATCATATAAATTTAGTTTGACGAACTTGCAATGAATGCAGTCATGTTTCGAATGCACATTAAAATTTATTTATTTCAAGCTGCACCGTGTTTAAATTACAATTAAAATTTCGTACTTAAAGTAATTGATCCAAAAGTTTAAGAAAAATGTATTAAAGTAGAAAATATATTTATTCGTTTTTTTAATGAAATACCAAATCTTGATTTCTTATTTTACACAGTAGGAAATATCTTACAGTTTAAATGATTTTTTTCGTTCGATTACTAATTTAAAATTCTTAAAAAATCTACAAGGAGAAGTCAGTCAAACTTCTCAGATGTTTACTTACAAATCATTTTCAGAGATTTTTAACGTATATAATATGTAAAAATGTTTTACTTTTGTATAGTTATTTTAGCAATTGCATACTAATCTGGCATGCCACCAAGAATGAAATAATCTAAATAATTTAAATATCTGCTCTATTAATTGCTACTTCTCTATTGAAATATTTTTTTTAATCGGTGAAATATGATGATGACATATCATATTAAAGTTTTACAAAGTAATTTAGATGGTACCGTCTTATGTACATCCTAAGAATATTACTTGCAAAGCGCCGTTGGTTATCGTAAACGTTTAATCGTTGAAAGAATCTAAAAATGGAAGCAGAATTTTTTATAACAATGAAACAAGGAATAATCAAAATTAGGAATTCTATATATAAAGAACTGCTAATTCAGTATTTTGAAAAATGTCACTAAAACTTTCGAGGCTATCAATCCAACACGGTATTGAAAGTTAAAATATTTTGAAAAAAAAATGAAAGTACGAAAAATTTATTTCATGCATGTTTTAATTTTGAATAATCGGTAAAATTTTCTATTATGTTTAATTGAGGCAAGTGGATTGAAAAAACATGATAAATGGATTTCGCATACAGAGGTTTCTTCGCATGGCATTATAAAATATGGGCAAGTAATTTTCAGAAATATATTGTCACTTGTTTAAAAAAAAAAAAAATCTTTTTCCGCTGCTACCACAGAAAAAGAATTCAAATATATATAATTTTGAAATATTTCTGTTCAAAGAAAATATTCTAGAGGGAGATTTTAGAAAACGGCCATATTGTTTTATGTCTAAATGTTAAATGCAGGTTTTAATTTTTTTTCTAATTTAATTCATTAGTGTGTAACATTTTTCCTTTCTTTTTTAAATCTGCGTAAATTTAATTTTTCATTTTTTTTTTTTTTTTTACTAATTTAACTTTATAATGAAATAATCACAAGACCTAGAATTCATAAAAATGTCTCCAAAACTTATTATTTAAATATGTAATGAGGTTCCACAATCAAATAAAGTATGAAAAATAATTTTTTTCGGAATATAAATATTGATTGAAAAGGAGAACCGATAATAGTTATAAAATTGACGATATTAATTCGTTTCATTTGTGGCTATAATTTTGTAGCAAACGAAAAAAAATATTATTTACAAGCTTGGTTATTACAGATTAATGGGCCCGCACCTGATTTCAGGCACGAGCCCAGTAATTTAATTCAGTAATCGATACAAATAAGATAATTCGTTGGAAATTCTAAAATGCAAAGAAATTTAATCAATATATCAAGTGATTAATCTACATTATCTATACAATAAATAAATTTTTTCACAAATGCATTTTATTATCTTTCTTTTTCAAAATATTTTAATTATTTCGTGAAATATTCTGATGCGCCAGTACAATAAATTTCTAAAAAATGTAATTCATTAGAATTGCTCCCAAAATTTAGAAAAATAAGAAAAAAGCTGAAAAAATTGTATTCCTTCAACTAAAATTCCTGAAAATATTTTTCCCGAAATTTTGTTAAATTACGAAACAATTTGGAGAGCGGCAGACTCGATTCACATCACTTCAGCTTTGTATCGTGGCTTTGCTTTCGCTATGAACAAAACAAATCACTTCAGAAAACAGAAACAGAAAGAATCACAAATTTATGTGTCGTATACAAGCTTTTATAAAACCTCTAGAAATTCAATATAATTCACCCCATCTAATATTCGAAAATATTTTGTTTTCCATTTTTCGTTAAATAGTAACAACCACAAAGAAGTTCCTTTTCTTTGCAATGGCAACAGCTGTAGATTGTTTACATTTTTAGAAAGAGGCTTTTAAAGAGTGAAGATTTTGTGATATAAGTGAAAATCATGAGGTTGAACAGTTTAATTGTTCGAAATATTTTGGCTCTTGTGAATAAGAGAAATTATGTATCTCATGCCTGTAATTTCGTAAAACCCATTATACTACAAAAAAGACCTGACAAGATTCAATACAGTAAATTCACTAAAATAAATTCAAGGTACTGCTCACATACCGCGTATGAACATACACCAGAATCTTCAAAAACATCTGGACAAATTGGAAAAATTACGCCCAAACTGTTT
Organism: Argiope bruennichi; assembly: GCF_947563725.1. Classification (NCBI taxonomy): domain Eukaryota; kingdom Metazoa; phylum Arthropoda; class Arachnida; order Araneae; family Araneidae; genus Argiope; species Argiope bruennichi. The sequence continues at coordinate 56,489,090 of NC_079159.1, read as the reverse complement.
TTAGCTTTCACTTGTAAAGTATGTAAAACTCGAGTTGAAAAACATATCTCTAAAATAGCATACACAAAAGGTGTTGTTATTGTACGATGTGACGGTTGCGAAGAAAATCATCTAATTGCAGACAATCTAGGATGGTTCCCAAATTTAAAGGCAATGAAGTAAAAAGAAAATCTTTATTTGACATAGCATAGTAGTTGTTTTGATTCTTAAATCTTTATTGTTTCATTTACTAGTTACTTTTGATATTATTATTTCCTTGTTTATTGTGATTTTATTTTCTGATTTAGTTTTATGGGTTTTTTTTTTATATTATTATTATTTAAATTAATCGCAAGTCGCCTCAAATGTGAAATTTATTTTAGCAAGAGGTCTACATTACAAAATTGCTTCCTCTTCTAACAAAATTTTTGAGTAAAAATATGATACAGTCACTACAGTTGAATTTGGGCAATTTCTTGTTTATTATGGTAATCCTCATGTGTTACGGAAGAAAGCTTTTGGTAGTTTGGCGGGATTTTGACAAGAAAACATACTCTCTTCTTAAGTCTCGAAGAAAATTCTTCATGGTATCTGAAATATTGTGTAGTTATGAAGTAATTTAGAATAATCAATATAAATGTAAGTTTTATAATCAACAATCACACTGAAAATTTTGAAATGTAGAATAATTATTAAAATTAAAAGAAGAATTAAGAATTAAAAAATTTCACAGAATATCATACTAATAAGGCAAATAAACCTCTTGTAATTATTTTAAAAAATGAAATATATAATAAATTTATGACAGAACAAAATTAAATTATTTTACTGTCAAGCTAAAATTTGTGTGCCAAAATGATCAAAAAAGAAAACTTTTGATTTAAAAAATTTAACATTTTCATTCCTCTTCTTGAAAGATATCTTGTGGATTTTCAAACTAAACACCTAATGGACATTTTGTAAAGAAATTTAATTATGGGTTTAAAAATCTTAATATTAGAGACGGAACTTACTTGAGAAATAAACTTCTGAAGTATGCTTAAAATTACAAATTAAAAGCAATAACATTATTAAGTAATACAAAAATATAATACTTAACATTACCAAATATTAAATATAAAAGATCATATATTTAAATTAATTCTTTTAAGTATGAGGATTATGACCCCCCCCCTTCCAATTATTTAAATTAAAATGTGTCATAATTGAAATAAAACTTTTTTAGTTTATATAAACATGAAAGTAAAAAAAATAACAATTTAATCTCAGTATATCAAATTGCATAAATTATTAATATTTTATGTCTATATGATGTTTTTCATATTCAGTTTGTTTTATAGACATATGATACTGTTGTTATGATGATTTTTATATAATATCTTTTACATTGTCTGCTATCATAAATTCCTTTGAATTTTGAAAAATTTAGATGCAAAACATTTAAGAACTCTAAATAGACACATTTTAAATCATTAAGGATATAAAATATTGAAGCAGTTCTGAGAATGTAAATCTACAGTGAAATATTGTTAAACACTGTTACCTTTATAATGATCATATTAAGTTACTCAAAATTTTCTATTCTCTTAATAAGCTATAATGAATGCTAACTCAAATAGACTCAAATAAAATGCTAACTCAAATAAAAAAATATGAGTCACTTTATAATTATGTGGAATTTAAGTCCTGTACATAATCTAAATAAAACTAATATATTCAACAGCTTTTAATTTTAAACAGAAGTAATCAATACTCTATGCAAATAAAATGTTGTTCCAAACATAATTTACTTCATTAATAATATAATTTTGTAACTAACAATGCATTAGAACCTGTATTATGTGGGTAACATGTACTTTATTTATTAGTGATGTAGTCACATATAGCTTTTCATATGTCAACATGAATTGTCATTGACTACAGTATAGAACTAACTTTTTTTAATCAATGCAATCATTGTTTCCAAATGAATTTTATATATACTAGTAGCATCGTAATTTAGAATAGCCTATAATTAATTATGAGATATCTGACAATCATGAGAAAATTAAGATGTTCAAATTACAAAATAGAAATATATATATATATAATGTTTGTTTGTTTTTAATTTTTTTTTTCTGTTCACATATCAATACTTGAAAAAATCTGAAAGCAATCTATCTTCTTACTATGTGTATCTACCTATCTTCTACTTGTGTTACTGCAAAGTCTTATTCTTAGATATGATATAAATTCACATTTAAAAAAAAAATGCTTTGTAATTTTCATTTTTTTTTTTTTTTTTTCAATACATGGCTTATTTCAGTGTCTTTTCTTATTTTTTGATTTCATTTTTAAAGCAGATAATCAGGTAATAAAATGTTGGAGTTATTGAACAAAATTTTATTCACCAATTTCATTTATATATATATATATATATATATTGTAAACTGATATATATATGCTTGTTTTGTTTCAGAAATATAGAAGACTTTATGGAAGCACAAGGTGAAAAAGTAATGAAAACTATAGAAGACAGTAAGGAAAAAGAGTAGTTTCAGACTTTTCAGATTTTTATTGTATGAAGTTTGTCTAGTTTCTTGTATATGACTGTTGTATATGGTATACGACTGTTTTGTACAAAAATCAACATGTAAATAATAATAAAAACAATTGTAACTACTTTAAATTTCAGTTAAAAAAATATAAACAAAATCAAATTTCTTTTTATGCTGCAATTTATTAATAAGTAAATGACTTATTTTTAAACTATTTTATTTATATATATTCCAGTAAAGTAATTATAATTCATTAAAAAATCAATTGTAATTTAACAAATAAAAAAAAATCACTTTGCTCAAAGTTTATATTTTTCTATAATGAATGCGATATTTAAAACTCATAATTTCAAAGAATTCCGATATACTTTTCTGATTACACATGTAAAAAATTTTATAAAAATTGAGAGGACTAACCTTTTTAATCCCTATAAAAAAACATATAGATATTAATGAAAATCTTAATTTCCATTTTCATTTATTTTAAAATATATAGTTGTTTTATTTCTTAATCACAGTATGCTAAGAGTTTTAAAAATATAAAAGGAATTTGAAGTGTTTAACAAAAACCTTAATAAACTTCACAAGTGAAAAATTAAATATCATAATCAAAATTTTCACAACTAGAATTTTTAAAAATATTAATTTTTCTTTGTGCATTCTTTTTAATAATTCTGTAACAACAGTGAAAAATCACCAATTCATTCAACTAACATTAACAGACTTATAAAAAATTATCAAATTTTCTATTTTTCTTTTCAAGAGGACTGTCTCTTTAATACAATAGTGTATATTTTGAAAAGAATTTTAGTTATTAGCAGGGTAAAAAAATATATTCCATGACATAAATTATATTTCTTTTTTGCATAATGTAAGAGTACATGCATGATAATCAACTGGAGTTTCTGTTTCTACATAAAAATTCTTTGTATACATAATTATACAAAAGAAATGCAATATATGAAAGCCTAATAAATGTGTCCCCAACTACTATAAAACTAATTTCATCTGTCATAACACAGAATAAAACTGCAATAATAATAGTAGGCAATAAAATGAAGATGAGCAAAAACAGTTATAATCTATGCGATGATCAATCCATAAGTCAATTGTATACAGGCCTCTAAAAATTTAAGTACAATTTGAAATTCACCATTAAATGAATCCAAATAAAGATAAAAAATGATTTATATAAATGATATTTAGGAATATAAATTAAAGAAATATATCACTTTTCTTTTAATCAAAGTAGCATCTTTCTAAAAGTCAAAGAAAAATCTATGGATATTTTGGTATTATAAATTATGAATATATCTATGAATGCTTGCTAGTTTTATTAGATAATTAAATATTGTAGGTAATGCCTCATACAAGTCATTTTATCTAATTCTTTAAAATGAAGAGCAAATGGGTGGGTGGAAACGAGTTTCACAAGCTGATGTTTATGGGAGAGCTTAATGTGTCCTGTAGTGCTATATAAAAATCTTGGGATTAATTTCAATCCAAAAATTCAATTTGAGTAGATATATTTCATTTTAGCCATATGATACAATCCCCATAGATTATCTCAACTCGTTTCAGTATAGTAAAGGCATGATAAGCTATTATGGTGTAAAGACTTCTTTAAAATCAAGGATTTTGTGCCAGACCTCTTTAATGTATCCCTCATAATAGACAACAGCAATTTGCTTATTTATGGTAGGCAAAAGAGCCCATGATTAGTACAAGAGAGCAATAAGCTTTTCAACTCTGCATATATTTATTTTGGAGAGTAATTTAGGTTGTGTGGTGATATAGAGTAAGGCACCAGATACCATCAATGTGACACAGTTGCATATGAAGAGGAAATTGTGACAGATTCTCTCAATGGAGGAATTCTCATTGTGATAAATCTATAATCACATGTTGATTACTCTTACCCACCCAGTGAGAACACAGACCATACATTAGCACTATTAATTAGGAGTTCTTCTCAATAGATGATAACGTATGATCTCATTTAGCTAAGCTTGAAAATCTGTATTAATATCTTGAAGATCATGGTTTAAAGTGAATAATCTAATTTCTGAATCTTAATCCAGTAACATATTTATAAAACTACCTTGTAAGCCAGGCAGCTGCTTTAAAAACCTTTGCAGGACCATTAAATGAGACTGAACAATCATTGCTTCCCATTTTGATATCCACCAGATTAATTGAAATTTGGAAAACTAATATTACCAATGAGCATCAGTTAAGAAAAAACACTCCTTATTAAAATATACTCTTCAAAATTTACCTTTTATTATTTTTCAACAATAGCAAATTTTTTTTTTATCAAAAATACAATAATTTATAAAATATATCTGATATTAAAATTCATTAAATATTTGTTTTAATTTTTATAGTCATTTATTTGCAATTTAAATACATTCACACAAAAAAAGTTTTACCTAATGACTTTTAGAAGCAAATGTATTATATACAAGTATGTAACCTAAGAATATAAACCAGATTTTTTTTTTTTTTTTTTTTGTAACAAACAATTTACGTGCTATCCAATTAATTTAAAAATACTATAAATTTGGTCAATATACTTAAGTACGAATTATGAGACTAATTTAAAGAATTGTCATTATTTATATCATAAATTAAGATCTTAAAAATGTTTCTGTGTTTAATGATATCTTTTCATGTTGCAAGTAAATGAACTCAATTTCGTATAAAGGCCACAGTACTTTGACATGAACCAACTTTATTTCACTATACGACTCGTTTTTGTACAGATTTGAGATAGCAGAATGAACAGACCAGTTGCATGAAACAAAACTGATAACAGATTCGAACTGCAGGAAATAAAATGCTATTACTTAAGATTATTATTGCTCCTTGTAAAGGAATAGTGAAAAGTATTAAAAAAAAAACCAAATAGATGAAACACTATATCAAACTAATTTCAAACTCAGCAACTTGCATCACATTTATAAACTTCTGAACTAATAATTTAAGTATATAATCCTAAAATTCCATCCATCTTTTTACCAGAAAATCTTAACTAGTAATATTTTTTTAAATGCTTAACACTGCAAAGTTAGTTCATACTTTTACATACAGCAAATATAAACAATTTTTGCATAGATGTAATGATTTAACATACAGTTGCTAAATACTGCCATTTCATTTCATATTTTTAACATGCTGCAAAAGTCAACAATATTTCACAGATGTAATGATCTTTAACACACAATCTGACAAATAGGAAAAACTACAATATAAAATAATTTACTGAGGTATCTGTAAAATTTAAATTGCGTAGGCCATTGGCAGATACTAATAACCATTTAACTGGTAGTACTTTACAGATGAATTACATGAATAATTCTAACTATCCTTGCAATTCTACAAGGTGGATGTTTGGACAAATATAATTTGCATATGGAAGATGTGCAAGAATTATTTTATTAAACAATTCATTATTTGAAAATATTTTAACATCTTTTTAAATTGAAAAAGTGTTGTAAACAGAATTTTTCTAAAAAAAGAATAGTCCAATTTTTCTTCATGTTAAACTCTTATGAAAAAAATATATACTCTTATTTACTTTTAGAGCATTTTAATCAATGACTGAACATATAAGCTAAAGTGGAAACTTCAAATAAAAACACATTTTTATTTTTACTTGAAAAACATGAACTGGCAAGCAATTAAAGTTACTGAATTAATACTTAGCTTCAAATTATTAATTGCTGTAGTAAAAAAAAAGAGCAAAATCAATTACACAGCACTAAATCTGAGAGAAATCTCTAATAAAAATTATAATAAAACAATATCTTGTTAAAATTGTAATTTGGAAACATCAAACCAGTAGGAAGCAACTTAATATTTAAAAAGAAAGAATAGAAGAAAAAAAATGATCGCTTGCAATGCAAGACATGTCCATTTACCACACAGAAAGTAAAAATGTACAAATAGTAAAAAATCTGAGACAGTAGAGTATATCTGTCAAAGCTGGATGAAAACATGTCATTTCTTCTTAGGAGGTTTTGCCTCCAAAGGCAGGCCTTTTTCTTTTCCTCTCAGTCTTAAACCTACAGTAAATAAACAAGTCAATTACAAAAAAACTGTTAATATATTTCTTTTTAAATTTGAATGTTTGATTACCAATCACATTAATTTTCTAAAGTATAAATAGTTTGTTTTTATACAACTTTATGTTGCAGCTAAGAAATATCCACAATGACTTTTTAAAACAGAATTAAGAAGAAAAATAGTCAAGTGCCATAATTCTTTAAGTCCTTGGACGTATAGATCTGTAATCCATTTAGAATACATATGAAGTTATATTTTTTTCATTTGTTTATTTAGCAACAAATTAGTTTAATATGATGCAAGAAAAAAGAGTAAAACAACTTAGGAAGTGGTCAGACATAACATCATAGCGCCATAAGAGCAATGGAGTTTTCATGTCCTAGCGATGAAGTATTTGAACTAATCTATAAGATTAACATTCTACTGGAACAGCCTTTATACCAATCATATGGAAAAGAAATAACTGTGTCCAAAAATTTATTTTTAGCTCTAATAATAATCGTTTGTAGAAAGGTTAAATACTTGAATTATTTTCAATCAAACAATATCTCCCTCCCTCTAAAGTTTTATAATTTTGGTTAACAATCTATAATCTTTAAAAATGTGATTTTTATATATATTTTTACAATCATTATTACTAATAAAAAATTATTTCATCTCATTCCTATATTGTATATTTTAATAGTATAATCTAAATTTAGCACTTCTTAAATAATGCTTCTGAATTGTATTTTATAAAGATGCATACATTCTGAAGGAAAATCATTTCAGGAAATTTTATTTTTAAGATTCACCTATGAATTATTTTTCTCATTACTTTTCAAATTAACTCAAAGCCTATACTATAAAAATTTAATATAGTGTAGTAAATTTAAAAAGTAAAACAACCTCGTTAATATCTTCAATTTCATTAATTATATTCATTTCAAGAAAAAATGGCAAATTGCAAACAGTAATGTTTTTAGTGTGGATTTAAAAGTAATATAAGTAGAAATAATAAATTAAATATTCAGAGAAAGGCAACTGTGTATTTGCTGACAAACTAGAGAATTTCATACTGAATTTATTAGTAAATGAAAGTTATTATGGAGTAACAAGCTATGTGAAGTAACAGGAAGAAGAGGTTCACTACTATTTTCAGCTTCTCAATATCTACCTTCAGCTCATTTTTTAAATTTATATATTCATATTTTTGTTCTATTTAATTAATCTCGGATTATGAAAGGCAGTTATAGTTATTTGATTAGTTTCAAGGCTGCACATTAATACTTGCTTGAACATGAACAAGACTCAATAGTTCTCACAACAAATTAATAAAGTTCAAATTAATAAAGCAATTTTAAAAAATCAAGATTTTTTAGTTAAATAGAAGTTTTATCCTCGACCAAATGAAAAATAATTATTGAATTCTAACAAACAGAACTGAATTTGCTAGCTCTGAACAGAAGCAATATACATTGATATCAGGCAGTGAAAGAAAATTATTACCGATATTATATGTAACAAATCACACACAAAATGCTACAGCCCGTAAAACTGAATTAAAAAATATTATATATCAGTATCATGTCTCTCAACCAGAATGTAAACAGTAAAAATAAATAAATAAAGACTAGAATATTTTCTCAATTCCAATTCAAATAAAGTATTCAAGTAGATTATGTGCACAATTGTAATTACAACAAATTGTTCTTTCCAAGATATAAATAGTCAAATATTTCTAAAATTTTTACAAAACTATTAATCCTTAATAATTACTAATTGTAACAAGCCATATATAAATCAATACTGTCCAAAGCCAACATTGATGTAAATACATTCAGATTTATTTTTTTCTAAGTGTGAAATTTTGAGCAGATTGTTTCATTTGAATGCTGTTCAATTGAGAAAAGACATTCTAAACAAATCTTTACAATGGAGCAAGTCTAAAAATAAAGGAGGTGGGATGAGAAGAGAAATCTTGATTTTGTCATTTTTTTAAAACCATTGAAGATGGCACAAAAAAAAAAAAATATTATTGCTAGATGGCACCTGTTTAAGATTCTACAAGATATATGAAATATTAAGTGAAATTGTTTTAAAGGATTAGGTGAAAAGAAAAAGTATAATAATTTGAAGCAAGTATGACAAATCGGATTAATAATAAATTTTCTAAATTAAAACATGATAAAATTAACTTTCACAAATTTTCGTTTCAAGAAAAACATTTATAAAAAAGATGGCAGGAAAAAAATGTATTTTATCAACAAAAATAAGCTTTTCTAATACATGTAAAAAATGAAAAATAAATTAATGATCGGTTTTCTAATATAAATAATTATCAGAATACAGCAAAGACTTTTTTTTTCTATTACAGGGGTGTTTGTGGGACCCCAAAAAATCCCCGGAAACTTTTACGGACTTACTACCGACATTTTGGAGTTTCGAGAAGGGGGGGGGGGAGAAATGAAAAATTACGATTATGAAGTATTGAATGACCTAATTATAAAAGTTCAATGAATTACTTTTTTTGCAAAATTAATAACCATTAATTTTGCAAAATTAAGACCTTTGAACCCAGGTCACGTGATCGCACATCTGGTCGAACGAAGTCTCTCCCTTTTTTTTCTGCCGCGCCTACTTGCCGAAAAGAATCCAGAAGAGAATGTCCGAGAACCGGGGGAATGAGTCATAACTCGCAATAAGGAAAGAACAAAAAAGAAGTTTTTTCCCCCTTTTCACGCATTATCACTGCCTTTGGAGAAAGAAAGGAAAAGTTTTCACCACACACACTGACCTTGCGTTTTCTGCTTTCAAAGCAAACAAAATTACCCAGATCAAAATAAATAATTCATTATTATTCCTACTTCCTTTTGAACGACGATCCCCGGAATTTCCGGGTATCGAAGTTCAAAATCCCTGGAATTCCGGGGTTTCCCCGGAGCACAAACACCCCTGCTATTATTTAACATGCATATCATTCAAATTTTACTAAGGATCAGCAGCAACAGAAAACTAAAAGAGAACATTTCATTTCTAAAATATATCAATTTAATCCTAAAAGAGCAAAAAAATGGACAAACCTATGACTCTTTCTATTTTTGTAAGAATCTGCTGATTAGGCACAGCTCTTCCAGCTTCATAGTCATTAATCACTTGAGGTTTTTCGTTGATTCTCTAAATAAAATATTTTTATAAGTTAGAGTTAGAATATTTAGATAGCATATTTACATAACTTATATGTATACATATATAACAGAGAACAGTTATCGAAAGTATAAAGTTCAATATATTAAACCAAAAACATATTTTGTAGCATTTGTCATTAAATGTAATGTGTAATTCATAAACAGAATAATTAATTCTGATAAAACTTCAGACAAGTACACAAGCACAGTTAACAGCATCTGTTTTTTTTTTTTTTTTTTTTTTTTTTTTTTTGCATTTTACAAAGATGTAAATTTTGATTCTTCAAGTGACTTATTATTTTAGTTGGACGTCTTTAAGCATCAAGAAAGTAATATTTACAGTAGAAAGTCCATATTATATAATTTATTGCAATCAAAAATTTTACGAAAGCTTTTTAAGAAAATATATTTATGATTGAGTTTTTTAAAACAGTATAGTAAGAAGGATAGTTTAGCCATTTGGAGGGTAATTTTTTTTAAATTCAGATTTAAAATTAATATGATTTGATTACAAGAAAAGATGTTTCAAATTCATAATTACACCTTTAATTGTCATTAGAAATGATTTTATTTAATATATTGAACTTGGAACTTAATTTAATTATATTTTACTATTTTGAATTACTATTAAGTTTTTACAGAAAATATATTGATAATTTAATAAAAATATGCTGATAAGTAAGGCAGACTCAAATTCTTTTTTTTTTTTCACTCATCATGTATTTATCATCATTTGATTAGTCATGCATCTAATGAAAAGAAACATTCTTTATTAAATAAAAAAAATAAACTGTATAAGGTTTGAATTCAAAATTTCACTTTGGATAACTTAAATATTTAAAATAGATGGAGTTTGAATTCCACTACCTGGATAAAAATTTCTGGCATAATCAAATTGTAATATAAAAAATTGATATGCAAATATATTAAATCGCATCAATAAGGTATAATGCAATCAATAACTTATAAAGAAAATTTGTCCAATATATTCTCCATAAAATTATATTTTCAGAATTAATTTTATTCTGAAGATTTTTTTAAATTAATTTATAATATTTATTCCATTGCAAGCACAATATGATTTTACTTATGTTTTTTCTTCACCTGCTTTCTTTTTATGTATATTTTTGTAATTTAATTAAAATTTTATATTTTTGCTGAATAATTAGTTTAAGATAATTGCAGCTTTCCATCTAGTCAGAGTTTTTGTTTTTTTTAATTATTGACCATTAAGGGGGAAATAGCATGCAAGTTATAGATCCAACATAAGGATGATCAATTTTTTCTCCACAATTCTAAATTTATGTAATAATTATATTAAATAAAATCTAAAAAATATATAAATTATATATGCAATAATTTATAGTTTTTAATGCATCTAATAATATCAAAATTGGAATGTGCAACCATCAACCAGATATTAAGGCATAATGCAAAATTTACATATAAACAAAGATTTAAATTTTTTTTTCCCCCTTGAACTAAAGATTTTATAACATCAGACCAATTAGAGAGTAAGGATGTTAGTACTTAAAGCAACTCTTTTCATACTATATCCTTTTTTATATTCTTCTGAATAAATACAACAATTTTTTTAAAGATAAGTTGCTTACCGTAGCAAGATCTTTTTGTGTTAAACCTTTATTTTGCCTTCCTTGCTGTATAAGACGTCCAACATCCAATCCAACTGTCTCGTGATGCAGCTGTTCTGTTTCTTTATCTAATTTTGAAGTATTCAAAGTTGTCAAATGTTGCTTATTAGTAGCAGCATTAACTAAGGAAAAAAACAAAAAATCCAATTAGTTGAAATGAATTAATGAGTTTTATAACAGCAGTCAATGTTATCAGCTTCAAAACTATAGTTTATGAATAGATACATCATTTACATACATTTTTTGGTGGTTTCAATGGCCAAACCTTGTCGTTGAGCAGCATTAATTGCCTGCAATAAAATCGAATACAACATAATCAAGGTAATACAGATATTTCAAACAAATAATAATATTGTAATTATAAATGTATAAAATTTATTCAGACAAGAAACTCGGTAGCAAGCAATACGATTTTTACACACTACAATTTTTTAAAAGGTATTTCGATTCAAGATAAAACTACCATATGTATCATGTTCAAAAAAGTCCTAAGAGGGTGAAATTGGAAAATAATACTTTTTAGCATGTTTACACTGACAATGTGCATCAAACATAATTTGACTCCAATAAAATATAGAAAAATATTATCAAATGTTTTCATATAATAAATTTACTATCTAAGGCCATTATAATATTAATAGCTTTCATCAAAACTATGGAATGCTTAAAAAGGACGATAATAAAAGACAAAATCTTAAAGCTGTATAATAAATATTACTAAATTGGATATAAAAAAAAGAATTATATGTAAAGAATTCATTGGTAAAACTAAAGAGTATGGTACAGACTTTTTCCCAATCTCTACTAATAAGCCAAATGGTAATAAAATCATCAAATATCAACAAAAGAATAAAGTCATGTTATCATATTTTGCAATTTATCACCATGTTCTTAGGTTTAGCTATCTGATTATTATATTAAAGTTTAAAACTGTTCTCTAAAAAAGTATTTCCTTTAAACTAAAACATTCTAATACATTTATTGATAAAATATTTGGCTCATACATTAGCAAAATAATTTTATTTGTGCACCATTACTAAAGAAAGAAAGAGCAAATTGACTTTTCAAAAGCTGCACTACATAGCAAAAGAAATTAATTTTTCTAATAGCTTGACATCAGCTGAATGTACCAAGTATGCAAACATAATAGCAAAATACTCAATCTTTTGCCGGTATTCAAACCACAAGTAATTAACTGCTATAGTATTTAGGTAGATAATTTTTCTTTTTCTATTAGCGTAACAAGTTCTGCAATTTGGCACCTATTATTCTAACAGAAAAACATTTTGTGACATACGTTTATTAACAACTGCTACCGAGTTGACAGGAAAGTTTCAAATAAATGTTACTTTAGTTTTATCATTAAGATATATTCTAATTAATTACAAATGGATATAATTTGAAGATGTGCCATTAATGATTCCTACCTAGGACTGCATATAAAATATCGAGATGAGATAATTGAAGTCTAATAATCGGTTCTCAAAAAATCTAATTAAAAAATAGTTAACTTGATGGAGACTAGTAATGGAGACTATTTTGCAAGTAGCAAAAACTCTAGAATTAAGAAGACTAATTGTTATTTATTTACGCTTTACTCAAATACCCACAATACCAAGATGGAGTGTCCTTTTGGTTGCCATAAAACAGGTCATAAAAAAAATCAGAATAATCTATCTGTAAACTGACAAATTGAAGAGAATATAACTATAGTATAAATAATTCAGTTCTTTGGAGCTAACCAATCGTGATTTCGATTAGTTAGTGTTTCTAAAACATGATTTCAATGTGCTATGAATTGCATCATTTGACATTGAACGAACTTTCCAGATTATAAAAAATACGATTAAATGAAATTAACTCATTCCTAAAATCTTTTCAAGAAAATGAAATACATAATATCTTCTCTGATATCTCTCAAATTTTGAAATAAAAAAATAAATAAAATGAATTAAAGAGAGAAAGCAACAAATTCTAAAAAAACATAGAATAATATTAGATGCCATGAAAATATTATATATTATTCAGTGAAGAATAATTAATACAAAATTAACTTTATATTTGTTGATAAACAAACCTGCTGGGAACGCAGTTGACTTGCTTTTGGTGGCTTCTTGCGCAAGTATGTGACAGTATCCCAATCTTCTTCTGACATTTTGATAAAAAATAATAATAACTTAGCAATCTATCGCCCTTTTTTTGCAATTATAACTTTGCAACGTAACTGACAATTATTTTTTTCCTTCTAGAAACACGATGTAACTTATGCAAAAACCTGGAAACAGAAATACTTCAGTCACAGTCAAAATTTCATAGGGGCATGCTCAATGCACGAAAAAAAAAGTACATAATATCCTGCTCAACGATTGTCCCAAACAGGACTCTAATAAGAGAAAATCTGGGAAAAAAGGAATAATAGAATGAATAAAAATAAATGAATGATTTCTTCTTATTCACAAAGAAATTTATACTTTTATTTTAAATACGTATAATGGCACAATGGATGGCTTAGCTGGAACTAAAACGAACTTTGAAATTGGATTCACAATGGTTATCTAAGAAATTCAAACAAAAAAATTTAATTTATTAATAACTAAATTTAGAGTAAATTTCGAAAAAAAAAGAATTTCTCGATAAAAATACCAATCTAAAATCTGTTGATCTGATTCCTAGTTTGCCATTAAACCATCGCAGAGTTCGTTTCAATAGAAGTAAGTGACCCTGCATGTCTGATTTTAAATAATCTGTTTAATTTAACTAATTTTCATATATTCAAGTTAAGAATGGAACTTATATTTTAACCAGAAAACGATTTTCATTCTTAAATAAAATTAGCTTGTGGAATAAGTTTAAAAAAATTAGATTAAAAATTGATTGCTTTTAGAAAATGTGAGACATTAAGAAGGAAGAAGGTTGTTATACGTTTCATCGAAATTCTTTTGGAAGTTTTAATTTAGTTTGTGAACATTAAGATTTAAAAAAAAAAAATGGAATTACCATACCCGATAGTATTGTTTACACAGATTTAGATCAAGATTGATTCTTAGGTGACAGGTACAAAGATGACAAAC